>NC_046159.1:114117903-114330847 GCF_011064425.1 Rattus rattus
TGTAAAGCTGACACGAAGTGGATTATGCTGGGTGGATCTCAGTTCTCAGCCTCGTCAGAGAAGCTGCTCCTTGTACTTGATGTTAGCCGATAGTGACCCAGAGGTGGACAATATGCCAAGGTTGACAGTCTTTGGAGCACTCGTGCTGAAATACGGTTTCTTTATTACACTGTTCCTTTCAAGCCTCAGGGATTGATGCTGGACAGAAGGCAGGAAGACAAAATCATCTGTCATACACAAAAGGACTGATGCTCACATGAACTCAGAGAGACTGTCACAACATGCACTTGACATATACAGGCTCACGCCAGAAAAAAATCCCAGCTCTGAAAAGGGAAAGTGGATAGAAAGACCTTCCCCTAACCAAGAGGTTAGTTTTAGCTGTACCTGATAGAAAGGAAAATCAGTTTTCAGCAGTGGGCTTTCTCATGGTGTATCAACAGCTCTAGGTCCTACACTGTCCAGTGCCCAACACAAAACAGACTTTGTTTTGTTGCTGTTTTTGTTTTACGCAGTGTATGTTTTGTTAGTTTTTGTGTTGTTAACTTTCTGTCTAGTTTATGTGTTTTGATTTGTTTTCCTTTTTTTCTAGAGAGAAGGGGGGGAAGAGAGAGAGAGAGAGAGAGAGAGAGAGAGAGAGAGAGAGAGAGAGAGAGAGAGAGAGACAGAGAGAGAGAGAGACAGAGAGAGAGAGAGACAGAGAGAGAGAAGAACAAGAACATGAAGTTGGGTAGGCAGAAATGTGAGGACGAATATGGGAGTAGTTAGGGAAAAGGATATGATCAAAATGTATTGCATGAAAGCATTTAAGAACATAGAGATAAAGATAGGAGTATAGTTCAGTGGTACAATATGCCTAGCAGGTAAGAGTCTGGTTTTGATTTTCAGCAAGACAATGAGGAAAACAAACAAACAAACTAAGGCCTTACACAGCCATAGAAACAGGCTTGCAGAGTGACCTAACAAGTATCTCAGTTGTTTTTCAAAAAGAGACATAAAATACTCACTTTTTCAGCTGATCCACACACGAGCTTTCATCTGGCAAAACCCTGATTCCCCGACCATAACTGGTCCCTCCATGGAGATGAAACTCCAGCCTTAACAACGACTTGCTGGTTTCTGAATCAACAGACTGAAGTTTGGTATGGAGACTATAGATTCGAATAAAGCTTCCAATCTACAAAAAGATGATTAAAAAAAAATCTCATTTTAGAATAAAAGGGATTAATTTAACAGTTTCTGATATTTGAAAATTTCACAATCAATAGGAAATAATAACCAAGGACACAACAACCAAGGATACTGTCCAACCACAGAAGACACTGGAAGCAGGACAGTACTGTGAATAAGATCAGCTGCATGGATTTGAAAAATGTAAATATTATAAAACATAAGCAGGTCCATTTCAGACTTCCATCAGTAAAGTATAGTGAAGGTATCTATGATTGAAATGAAATTCTATTTGATAATATTTAGAAAAGAACTTGTTTGAACTTGTCTAAATTATTAAAAATGTGACATAAAATGCCCTAACTATGACACATTATAAAAAAATTAATCATGTAGTTTCATTAAAATAACAGACTTTTTATTTCACAGGTTAATTTTCTTGCTAAGCATAGAAACGCTCCTTGGCCCTGTGAGTGCTGGTATTATATGTATGGGCCACCACATGCTTTCCCCATTGCACGAATTCTATAGAAAGTAAAGCTGTAGTACAGCAGTGGTACGTCTATCACGGCCGTGTAAAATACATCATGTGAACTCAAGTATGGAATCAAACCAGAATGTTGGATTACGTACTCTATAGTCGATGTCAACTATTTCTCTAAATTCAGTCAAACCATCTTCGACTAGAGAACTTAGGAGTTTTCTCCATGAAGAGGTCAAATGAGAAAACATACTCAGCGTTCACAGACGCTAACCCTGAGCCAAGTGCCGTTGTCCAGCCTCTAGCATCGGCCAAGGGGAAACAGTTTGTACCTGCATCTTCAAACCTAGCCCCGGCAACCCCATTTTAATAAAATAAAATAAATAAAATAAGACTTTGACATCTATGCAACAGGACAAGTTACATAGTATAAACTGCATGCATTTTTATATAGTCTTATGATCGCAAAAGAGTGCAAGAGGAAATTTAATTCATTGACATATAAACAGATTCCTGAGTATGTGATGAATGAGAGGCCATCTCTCTCCTTTTCCCTACAAATTCAGTAACTGTGGTAAAATTAGAAAACAAGCATCAAAGGAGGGGTGGAAATGGGGTTGGGGTGCAGAGGGAGGGAGGGAGGGAGGGAGGGAGGGAGAGAAAGGCAAGCAAGCAAAGGCTCCACTCTGAACACTCCTTGTTAATCTTTAGTGCTGGTGGAGCAAAGACAGCAGAGAGGTGTCAGGAAGACACAGCCACACGCGCAGCTACTCCTTCGCTCGAAGCGCATTTCTTCACGGTCCCTGTGGATTTCTGACGGTAGGCAGGAGAAGGTATCCAGCCTATTTTCTCTCACATGCCTTTACCTGCTTCTACATCAGAGGTAGAAAAGGCAATGCAGAGGCTTGGGGAAAATATGCAAAAAGTCAATAGAAATATGTACTTTACTGAGGACGCTAAAGTGAGATACTAGAATAATAAATACTAAAATGTCTGTTTTGTAAGCACTTTGGAATGTTCACTATGTCTTGATTATATATTAGTACAGCATTTCCATAGTACAGATGTTGCTAACCTTCGAAGGACCAGAAAGAAAGCTGATACACAGGGAAATGACCTACATTAGTTAAACTATCTCAAGTACAATTTCATTTGCATTAAAATTTAAATTTAAGGCTATTTCAGCTGGACACTTCAGGGTCTTCCATGACATTTGACAACTTAATCCAAAAATGTGTATGGAGGAAAGAAGGGTCACCTGAGGAGTAGGACGTGGGGCAAGGTAGAAGTGCAGTGCACACTCTAAGGAGTACACTGGTACAGCTACTAGAGCAAGAGAGGGGACTCGAACTGCAAGAGACTGAGATCAGCAGGGGCTTGAGAAGGTTCCATGTGTAGCCTATCTGGAACAACTGATGTAAAATCTTCAGCAGAGAATGTAAGCGGTGGGTGCGTGCTGCTTACTACGGGTCTCCTTCGCTGCAGGACACTGGTACACAGCATGTACAGGCCAGCAGAGAGTCAACACGACATGCTGTTAAAATCAGAAATGCCTTCTGATGGCAGCATTGCATTTCTGTAAAGATGGAGTAGATTATGAAATGTGTCTGATGATCTAGTATGTTAAAAAATTCTTTAATTTTGTTAGTCATGCAGTATTTTCCCCAAATTTACAAGCTAAAGAGTTACAATAAAAACATAAATGTGTAATGTAATGTTACAAAGGTTTAATCAATAGCTAAGCCTAACAATATACAAGTAGAAAGAAATCTCTATGCTTCTGCAGAAGAGGATCCTCCAGTTTCTGTTTAAAAAGTAGGTACGGTGCAATGGTTTTATTTCCTCCTCCTATGGCTAACTATAATTAGTAGGCCACTAAACGATGAAGTGTGATTATGACTTACGCTGTTTTAAGAATTACAGCATGGTAAGAGTGTATTATTTTGGGAAGTTGATATTATACTTCATAATAAAGTCATTATTAAAAACACTTTCCTGCTCCAATACAAGTTATGAAATGATCCATGCATGCTGATATGAACAGCTGTCTTGAAGTACTGAGAATAAGGTACCTGTATAAATGACATATGACTGAAGACTTTCTATTGATTTGTGAGAAAATGAATAAAACTGGTACCAAGGAACATTACGTAGTTATATCATACACAGAGAGAATTGTTTGCATCCTGATACAGCCCTGCAAATGCTATAGTGCTATAATGTCCTTGAGAGAAATGACATGCCATCTATTTTCTTACTTATGTGTGCTCACGTCACCCTCTAGTGGACAATGCACAGGGTACAACATTTTGGCTAAAAATCCATTCACAATATTCTTGGACTGCGTAACCAGCAGATGTTCTTTAATCCCCACTGCCCCGAGAGCCTCTGCAATGAGCTGTTTGAGATTTAGGGAAGAGAAGCAGGGCATGCAGAGGTGCATGTGCAGTCAGGACAGTAGCATGGGAAAGAGAATTCAAATGATCCAAAGGTCAAAGTAGACAATGGAGCTGAGTAAAAGTACACCCTTCCTCCTCGGGAAAGACTCCTTCCTGGGTATATGAAAACACCTTCAAATTTATGGTTATTATTGTTTCCAAAGAAAGTCAATCCCTGTAGACAGAATCTCTAGAGAAAATTCGAAAGTCTATCTTCAAAAGCATTTTTGCCAAGTGCAGGTGCCTGTATGCACATACACATGTCTAAGGATAAGAAGATGCAGTCACAACCCTGGCCCTGCCCATCACCTTGTTTATTGATCTTAGTCAGACAAGACATTTGTAACACAATATGCGAGTGCAAGTGTGCTCTGCTCTAGGACACTTTTCTCATAAAAGGGAGCAGCAATGAGCTGCACACACACAGTTTTATTCCTGTGTTTTCTCTTCTTATAAGTAGGTTGAAATGATCTACAGCTAAGATCATTTCCTCTCGTGTTTATTAAACCTGGAAAAGGACGCTGCAGCTTGATCTCCGGAATGCCCTCACTTTCTCATATAACGTGGAATGAGGCCAGCAGCTCTTCTTTCTCGAGATAATATCGAAATCACTCTGCATGCTGTTACTCACAATAGTGGTATCTGCTAGAGAAAACTTTCAAAATATATAGGTAAAAGTTAACAAAAAGTATCTCTATCATTTATGAGTCTAAATTTACTAAGGACTGCCAAATTTCCATGGACAGTAAGATATACAGAAACACATTCAAATTACTGTGTGCACTAGAAGTGGTATAAGACTTAAGTAAGATGCACATAGCTCATGTCTACATTCATCAAGCAATTTTAGGAAATTACATTAGAGAGCTGGAACTGGGACTAGAACCTTAGTCACACGTCTATCACAGAGCTACCTGACTTCACTGGGATAGACCTGTGAGGCCAATGCCCAATGGTCCTTGTACAGACAGTGACCTGTGAGGACTGGGGACCTCAGTCTGTACTTTCCCACAGCTACACAGGAACAGACTTCTTCCGGGCTGTTTGGTGGTTCATGCAATAGGAGCTGCAGCGTGAGCCCTAGTCCGGCCCAGAGTCTGACGGATCTGCTTCCAGACAGTCAGACTCTGCTCTAGCACACCAATAACTCAAAATCTATTGTTGGAAAAGAACAAACAAGCGAAAAAGAATCCAAGGAGATTCTAAAGAAAATATGTGGCCTGAAGATATTTTCTTATTGAGTGTAAAATCTTGGTTCTTACAATGACTTGAAAACTATACCAACACAAAATATTTTGCATCATACAAATTAATGTATGATGAAAATCCATATATTTCCCTTGCTTCTAGCCTTCTAAGTTACTTATAAGTGGATATTACAAATGAAAACTAGCATTGGCATATTTACAAATACATGCTGTCTAGAAGCTAGCCATTTAAATAAAATAATTTTTATTATTATTATCACATTGGAGATAAATACTGCTTTAGTGATAGCTTTCTGATGGTTAAAACCTGAAGTTCAGGCAACATTTCAAAAACAGGAGTATGAAGGAAGAGATAAGTGTGACAGACTAAGCGGACTTTTGAAGTTAGACTAAATGCATGTCTGCATTATGATATGGCTATAAGCCTACAGGGGCCAGGAAGTGGAATATTGTGCTTTGAATGCAAATGGCCCATAGAGGCCCACAGGGCATGGTATTATTAGGGTATGTAGCCTTGTTCGAGTAGGTGTGACCCTGTTGGCTTTGAGGTTTCAGAAGCTCAAGCCAGGTTCAATGGCTTGCTCTTCTTGCTTCTGCTGATCCAGATACAGAACTCTTGGCTCCTTCCAAGAGCCATGTCTGATTTCGAAGCCCCCATGCTTTCCACCATATTGATAATGGACTAAACCTCTGAAGCTTAAACCCAGTCACAACTAAATGTAAGAGTTGCTGTGGTCATGGAGTCTCTTCGCAGCAATAGAAACCCTAACTAAGACAACAAAAGGCCAACTCTGAAAACATACATGCAAGTAACATTTAAGGATGGAATAGATATTGTTTATATATTTAGAAAACACACACACTCTAACAAAGCAAAAAAGGCCATGAAAATAAATTTAAAGACAGCAAGGAATGGGGAATGCAAGAAAGGAGTTGGAAGAAAAGAAGAAGAGTTAATTATGCAATTATATCCACAAATAAAAATAATTTTAAAATGTCTGTTTATATGATATATATACATATATCATATATATGATCAAATATATATATGATCAAATATATATATATATGTATGATATATATCATATATATCAAATATATATATATCATATTCAAAGTTTTTAAATTTAAATTAGGTACTCATTTTTCAAGTAAAATTTTGAAGATAAATAAATCTGAAGTTAATTTCTACACATCAAATATCGCTTGCAAACATTATATACAAAACTAAAAAGGATATAAAACCAAAATAATATGCATCTGTCTACTTAACATCACCTTGAGGGATTTTGCCACTTGAACATGATTGTCATAGACTAGAATGTCTATCACCAGACTCTGTAGCCGCTGAATGTGACTCAAGTCACCTTCAAAGGTAAGATCTTGTATGGAGACTCTCCAAGAGGGAAACACAGTCCTGGTTCCGTCCCATACCTGCCATGGGATAGCAAAGCAAAGCTTAATGACCTTAATCCAAACATAGCGAGGCAAGCCTAAAATGAACAGAAGCATGCTCTAAGTACCTAGTGCTTTAGAATGGTGTGTATCAATCTGTGACTGTAGGAGGAGACATTATGAACTACTGGGGATCAGCACGCCACCATGGAGATACAAAGACCAAAGAGTCGCTGATGATACAAACAAACTATGAACTAGCTATGAAATACCTCACCCCTTTCCCCTACCCTTCTCTCCCTCTCTGTATCTCCTCCACCATACCCATCAGCTCTGGTCGTACGCCTTCTGGTTACTACAAAAACAAAGATATGAGGCAAACTAAGACAAAAAAATCATTAAAACAGATTGTACTTGTTTCAAACTGAATATGAAGAAGTCAGAATAAGTTCAGAGAAATTTAAACTTCAAAGTATTTTTTAGCATGTACATTATATGAACAGAGTAATAGAGAAACACTGAAGCTTTGTTTACTTTTCAGGGCAGGAAAGAGAGACACAGTGATAATACATATAGCTGTTAGAGAAGTCGTTAGTTTGGTTTCCTGTACCAATGTCAAGCACCTTACAACTGACTGTAACTCCATCTTTACGGGACCTCAGACACTCTTCTGGCCTTACCAGGCATCTATATACATGTGCATATACACAGATAATTAAAATAAAGGCTAGAGCAGTCTGGCCCGGGTACATGTCTGTGGGGTTCTCTTTTGACTGTTGATTGACACAGCAAGGCTCACTGCAGAGAGCAGCAGCATCCCAAGGCACGCTGTCCTGAAGCTAACTGAGTTAGCTACTCCATAAGCCAGCACACAAGGACCACCTTCATGATTTCTGCTTCACTTCCTGGGCTGTGCATGGGTAGGATGTGGACTGAAACATGATGTTTTAGGTTCTCTGAATGTCTTTCCTGACTGCCCTCTGGACTGTGCTTTGTAGGCATCATGTCATTAGCTCTTCCCCTCCCTACACTCATTTTGGCTAAGGTGTCTTACTTATCAAAGCAACAGAAATGATACTAGATTCATAGCTACTAAGAAAACCTGAAATAGATTTATCATGATTACTAAAAAAGGGACCAAGATTACTACTGTACTGTAATTGAAAATGAAAATAATACTAATAAGTATAATTTAGAATACTATTTCCCTGTTTTTAATATTTGATTAAAATTATTTTTGATGACTAAGAAAATCAACGTCAGAGAGAAATCAGTTTTAATTCTATTCCCTCAAAGTAGTTGGCAGCAGGGCACTGCCATGCATCCTTCCCAGGGTAGTTTTGCTAATGTGTGCACACAGTTAGCACACAGACGAAGACACGTTAAAATTTATTGTAGCAAGCTCAAGGCTACAATTTTACTGTATAGTCATAGAACATTCTAGCATACAAAAATAGTTTGCGCAGTCAATTACCACATTTTTCCCTTCCAGGTTTTGACTGTATATAAGGTAAACTATTATTTCTAGTATACTTTTTCATATCCTTTAAATGATTTCAATTATAGAAATTCATAAAAATATTGATTTGCAAAGATGTTTCAGACATATTAAGCTGTCCTCAAGGAAGCCTTATTAATTTTTTTTATGTATTTATTTCTCAATGCTCTATTTTAAAATAATTCCTTGATCTTACTTACTAAGACCGGCTAACGTTCAAACCAGGAGTGGGAGGAGCTGAGCAGGTTTCACCCCTAACATTTGCGGTCAACAGCTTCTGGAGGAGGAAGAATCATTTTCTTTGGGAAATGCGACCACTTTACTATGCTTACTACGTTTACCATGCTCCAGTGAATGGACTCACAGTCAAGGATATATAGGCAAAACTAAATGACCTTAGTGAGTTATTGAAAACAAAACAATACGGAAAAAAAAGAAAAACAGCAAAAGGAAAGGACATGAAGGTGGGAATGAGATGTTTTGTGGGGATGAATGAGGAAATAAAAGGAGAAATAGGAGGTGGATCTAACAGTTTATTGTATAGATTTATGAAAGCCTCAAAGAATACATCTAAAAAGACAATATGATAAGGCCTTTACCCAAGGTTCACCTATCAGAAAATGGATTATCTACTAATATTAGTAGACATATAGTGTGTGTGTGTATGTATGTATGTATATATATATATATTAGTTCTTTAGAAAGAAATATGCATGTATGACTGTATCAGCTACAGGGTTTTAACAGTCATTAACAGTCAACAGGTGCTATGTGCAAAGACAGAGTGTTTTTGTTCTTAGTTACGTTCAATGCTTAATAAATGGCCATGTGTTAAGGAAATCACAGTGACTGGGGAACATAAGTGATTTATCTAAGATTCCTTCTAACTGTAGATTTTACATTTCTTTGGTTTAGCTTTATTTACTTGACTTACTTAACTTTCTTTAAAATGAGAATTTATTTCTATGCTCTGTTTATATAAAGCTATCAACTTCAAAATCTTTGTATTTTATTCAGTGAGTTCTACTTTTTCGCTGTTCCTTTAAAATGCCCCAACCATAACCGCAATGCTAAGCCCTGTCTTGTCTAAGGACTGTGACATTGTATTTCTTGTCTAATTATTTCAAATAAGCAGACAACTGATAACAGTTGTCTCAGGATAAACAAGGATCTCAGCCAAGAAGATGCTGCTAAAAACCCCTCTATAATATGGTCATGCACGGAAAAAGAAGTACCTGCCCTAGGTTTTTCAGGGTGTAGGAGTATATGAAGATTACAGTGTTATAAGACTTCGTTTTTTTTTTCCTGGCTGATTAAAACCGAAGATATCAACAAACATTTCAAGTTCTTTATGCCTTTTCCCATGAACCAGGCAGTGAAAGACATGGGAACAGAAGCCAATGGCCAGAAGAAAGAAGATAATGGAAAACAATAGAGTTCACTTTTACGAAGTAGCAGAAATCCCAAAACAGAAGTGTCATTATTCTCTAAGTTATTCTTATTAAAAGGAGTGAGGGTCACACTGTTTCTAAAACTCATACTTGACCATACTGTTTTTTTCTGAGAATGAAAAGCACAGGGAAATGCAGGAGTAGAACTATGCCAAAAGGGGAAGGGGGATGTCAACAACAATACATTCGGTTACATTCAGTCTGAAAAGCAGTGTACAAACACTCCGAATGCTACAGGCTCCTGAACGACAGGTGGCACTGAAGCACGACTTCGTATTAAAGCCCACCTTTAGAAGAAAGGCTGTTCCATCCACTTCTGCTTTCCCCAGAAGCTGACAGGTCAGGTCGTAATACTGCAGGGGCTGAGCGTCACACAGCTGCACTAAACTTGAAGAAGCTGCAATGTGCTTGGATGCCCAAACTCGCAAAGCTTCTACCATTTTTTGGTCCTGAGAAGTGAAGCTAAAAACTTTGCTTGAAGTACGTGCTGTGACAGGTGTCCCTAACGTTCCTTCAAATGTCAAAGACGAGAACCCAGAGCTGTTGATTCCCTGAAGCTCATTTTTATATACTTGGATCTAAGAAAGTGGGACAAAGTAGAAAATAAATAAAACTCAGGAAACAAAGACACTGGAAGTTATATATTTTTCTAGTATAAGTAACAGAGCAATTATTTTTTTATCCATTGAATTAGCTCGCAAAACAATACAATCAATTGATAATATGTCACAATACACAACCATGTAAAATTTAAACCATTAAGAAAAATTTATACTTTAGAAAAATGGTATGCAAATCCTATTAAACTTGCATTTTTATGTTTATGAGTTTTTAATTAACCCTAATTTTTGATAAGGTGAAGGAATAATGTGATAGCTATTTATGTGGCATAGCTAGATCCTGAAGGCACTAACGTGTTTAGTAATGCACACGACAGAGGCTCACGCGTCTTGATGACGGAATACACTGAGCCCTGTGGTGAGGACGTTCTCTCTGCAACTCTGTGGGCTGCTTTACAAATGCACACCAACCAAACATGTAGTGTTAGTACTCAGCTCATGAGCTCACCTGTTCATATGAAATACTTCCTCGTGGTTTAGAAGCTGTGGTAATATTCTATGACTGAAAAAAGTAATTATTTCATTTTCTGCTTGCTTGATAAAAAAATTCCCTATACTCATCAATTTGTGTTTGTTTTCATATTTAAAGTGAAATTTATAAGCAGCAGATATTTGACTCTTGATATTTATGTAACTTATATTTTCCAGTGGTATTCAAGCTCTCTATAAACATTATGGTTATAGGTGAGTATCCTCTGTCACCTCCCTGTTTTACTTCTGTTCCTCACTCTTGTTTTTAAAACTCTGTTTCCTATTGTTCGTTTTTCCCATGTCATGGACGTCTTGACACTTCATTTACTTTCTTAGGTATAAATGAATTATTTGCATCATGGTGTGTACAGAATCATGAATGCTGTTCAAGACCCTCCTTGCTTTAAATTTCCCACTTACCTCTACATCCTCCGCACCACACAACTAACTGTAACTTGTCAGTGGTGTAATTCCACCTAATCACCTATCTCTCCCTTGTATTACTATTACTGAACAATACAACTGCTTTTGCTGAAGTCATTTACCTCTGAGTGAAATTATTAAGAAAAATCAAAAACCACTCATATTTACTTACAGTCAAAGAGTTTTGCAACTTTGCCACCAATTTCTAGTTGGAAAGACCTACTAAAGAATAGTTTGGCTAAATATAAAATTCCAGGTTCATCAATTTTTATCAGAGACCATTGCTACTGTTGCCTACATAGGACATGCTATTTTTCTTCAGGCTGATAATAAGTCTGACCATGCTTTTCAATGCTTTCCTCAGCCATTACGTTTTTAAGGTTTGCCTTGCTCTCTTAAATATATTCCCCTCTTTTTTTTTTTTTCCCTCCCAAACGCTAAGCTACACATTACATTACTAGATGCTGCAAAGGTCACTATGGTCTATTTTTCTCCACTCTGCCTTCATACTTGGTAAGTCTTTGGATCTACCCTCAGTAAGTAATCCCTATGAGTGCACACAGTAGACTTTTCATTTCTTCTTCCTTTTAGGTACTGTACTGCTCTCTTGTTTCTTGTTCAGTTTCTATCTGTCTGCTTTGACTGCTGATTTATTTTTACTTGTTTAACATTTAAATTTGCTGAACATACTATAAAACTATTTAATAGACTCAATGCCTGAGTCACCGTGGGATTTGTTTGGAAAGTCCATTTACTTTTGAAAACTTTCTTCTTCTACCTCTTGGTAGAAAGCTCCTAGACTCACAGCAAGCCTTCTGTTCTTGATGGTAAGGAACTGTAGAGCAACGCCTCAAAGGTTTTGAAGGTTGCCTCTTCCTATGGACAGAGGTCTGCTCCTTTTGGCAAGTTCCTAGTTGAGCACCTAAAACTGACAAAAGACTGAATTTATGCTCTCTTAAAGGGAAAGCACAGGGTGTCCCCCAAGCCCACCTTAGCAGGACTCACCCTGCAATCTGTAGTAGGACTTGTAGTTCTTGACAGAATGAGTACAAGAAGACTTCTAGAAGGACGCCCTTCGTGAGATAAGGTAGAGCTTTGTGGGGTCTTACCAGACTTGTACAAAGGCCTAGTTATGGGTTGTGTGAAAGGCTCACTCCAGGCTCGTGTGGTAACACTGGTTGTGGTGACTACAGAGCACAGGGCCTCAGTGCTAGTACTAGGTACCCACCACCCCCTCTAGTTCTAGTTCTAGACCTGTTTTCTTGTGCATCTTATTCTGGCAGTCACCTGAGACATGCTGCTGTCAGTCTCTCTGCGGGAGAATGAGCCCAAATGAACTGCCTTTTGGTAAGCTGTACCTGTCTGGCATTTCATCACAATAATAATGAAGAACAAGACAATAGAACATTAGTTATCCTTGCCCAGACTAGACCTCCAGCATCTCTATTGCAACCATAATTCTGCTAACACCGAGGTTCTTACAATCCTCACGCGATCTTGTCTGGCCTGTACAGCACAGTTTTCAGTTGTATTCAGAGGCAAAACACCCCTAAGCCCAGCAGGCTTCTGGATACAACTCTATACCTTTGTTTCTCTAGAGAGAGTCAAGTTCTTTTAGCTGGGTGGAGTTTTAGTCTTCCCTTCCTCAGTTTACCAGAACTATACAACTTGTACTTCCGGAATCTGAAGCCAGTCATAGCAACAAAGTAAGAACCTCATCGTAAATTAATCAAAAATAAGTTACAAGGATGTATCCTATCCTTTGCAAATTATACATGGAAACTTGAGAACATCAAGTGTATTTGGAAATAACAGGACAAACTGGAAGCAGTCGGAATCATGGCTGCTACTACATGTCTAGGGAAAGAGGACATGCAATTTATTTAAATGAGGAGTCTAGCTATTAATGAAGCCTGAGTCTATTTACATTTCGTATCTGGTCACATTTTAACAAGGCAGCCATATAATTAGTACTAACTGCTGTTAGTGAACAGACTTCTTGTCTAATAATGTAGGTTGCAGAAAGGATGAATTATACCTTCAGCCTATGGAAGCGAACAATGTCTCCAACTTTGTAAATGATCGGAAGGGCTTCATAGTTTCCACTAAAGAGCATGCACGTTAACTTCACATTTGTTTGGTCCACAATTGTTACAACTGAGCAATAATCTGCGAAACAAAAAATATTTAACAAAAAATTAAAGTATTTCAATGTATCTATCTGATAAAAGTAGAACATGCTTATTTTAAAACAACAAACAAATTTTACTCACTTTTATTATTAAGACTTCTAAGAAAAAAGAGATAAGGACATCTTTTTAGTTTTGAATACAATTACAAAATTAAGCTGAAAAAGTGATCCACAAAATTTAATCTTAAGATATATACTAAAACAAAAATAAATAGCACACATTATTTTTCTGGAGAAGAAATAACTTTTTTGTTAAGGTATAAAAGTCATGAAAGATGAATATATTCAAGTAAACAAAATAAAATTTGTAAAATAATATAATTATACTGACAGTGAGCGCTATGGGAATAAAAATGTTTGACTAACATGAGCAAGGCCCTGAGTTTGACTCTCAGCATTAATTGGGGGAGGGGAAGGGGGGAGGGGAGAGGAAACAATATACATGAGAAGATGTAAAAATTCTTATCTGTACTATATAGATATGAATGATAAGAAAGTTTACAAACCCATCTTGTCATAGTAAGCATATAATAAAATTCAGAATTTATATAAAATTACATTTCAATAAACAGGCCAACAGGAATAATATTTTAATTTGGAAAAATTAGCATTTGTGCTTTCAGGGAAACACATCTTTAGCATCGTTACTATTTAAAGTTGTAGTAGATACTGCTGTAGTTCGGGAAATGACACACTGACCCAGTGCACTGCCGTCCTGCCTTCCCTAACCCCTGAGTAAGATGGCACACAATAGACAAGAACCCACATTAGCAAAGAGAGCGAAGAAGGTATGAAAATATATTGTACATTATTGTTCTGGGAAAAAATTCTTTTGTTACTTTAAAACCAAGGAGGGCAAACCAGGAAGAGGAATAACTTTTGTGTTTTCTTGCATGTTGTTAACTTCCTCAGGTTGAAGTTTTCCTTCTAGTGTCTTCTGTATAGCTGTATTTGTAGACTGGTACTGCTTAATTTTGTGTTGTCCTGGAATGTCTTTCTCCATTTAGAGGTTGAAACTTCTGCTGAGTATGAAAATTTGGGCTGGCATCTGTAGTGTTTTAGTTTGTGGAACATCTATCTGTCAGTCTAATAGGTCTGGTTCCATATGCTACTTGGTTATTTTTTTACCCCTCTATAGCTTTTAAATTTTTTCTTTCCATTTAGTTTTGATTATTGTGTTATGGTAACTTTCTTTTCTTGTCCAGTCTATCAAGTATTCTGTATGCTTCTTGTACCTTGATAGGCGTCTCCTTCTTTAAGTTAGGGAAATTTTTACCTTCAATCTTGTTGAAAATATTTTCTGTACATTTTACTTTGCTTTCTTCTCCTTCCTCGATTCCTCTTATTCTTAGATTTAGTCTTTAAATAATGTCTCATTTCCTTGATATTTTGTGCTTAGATTTTTTTTTTATTTAACATTTTCTTTGACCAAGGTATCCATTTCTCCTATCTTCAATACCCGATATTCTCTCTTTTATCTTTTGTATTCTGTAGTGGAAGATTGTCTCTGAGATTTTATTTAGCTCCCTAAATTACTCATTTCTAGTTTTACTTCATTTGAAGCTTTCTTTAGCAGTTTAATCTTCACTTTCAGGTTTTGAACTTTTTTCTTAATTTCATTTCAATGTTTGTTTGTATTTTCATAGATGTCATTAAATGGCTTCATTCCTATATTCTTTAAGGTCCTTGAACATTTTCATAGAGGCTATTTTGAAGTCCTTGTCTCCACCTCTGTTGAAATATTCAGGGTTACTGTACTGGAGCTGCTGGGATCTAGGGATATCTCTTGTCCTATGTTTTATGTTGGTGTCTAAGCATCTAGGTCTGGGATGCTTATAATTCAAGGTACTGATTACCAGACCTTATTTCTCTTGAGTGGATTTTCCATTCCTTGGTTTCTGTTGCCCTCTCTGCATCTTAAAAATGTACTGGATATGGGCTCCATGGTATGGAGTGCTAAGTCGTTCCAAAGTGTGGTAGCTGTTGGTCCAAGACAGAGTTTCTAAGTTTTGGAAGCTGACACTTAAGAATAAAGATGGGATAGAAGAGGGTGTTGTGGGGGTTCACAGGAGGAAAGATAACTGGATCTGGAAAGAGAGTCTGTGGAATTCTCAGGAAATAGTGGAAAAAAGGGAAAACAAGTTGCTATAAGCAGTCTGCTATAAGACTGGGGATGCATTAGGGAATGTCTAAGTCATAGAGACTATCTGTATGCCCTGAGTTTTATAAACAGAAGCCTATGAAATGGGATTGATTTATATCAGAGAGAAACACTCTAGCAGCAACTGACTTGGCAAAGAGGCCTGAAACCTCAAAATGTGTGTGTTTCACCTAAAGACCGTATCTGGACAGAGCACAACATGCATCTGGTTCCCAACTTTCACATAATTTTCAGTTTCTCTTTTGTAACTACATCTACCTATCCCTTTTAGCCAGTGTAGGAAGAAAAAAAAAAAAAAAAGACCTTCTGTGTCTTTCATGTTCTTAAATACTTTAGATATGATTTTGTTATTAAATATAGGAAGGCCAGAAAAAAAGGAACATTCTTTGCATAAATCAAGAGCTCCCTTGAAACAAAACACAAAAACCTACTTCTATCTCTGTACATCCATATAGGTAAGTAACAATTCACAGGCATGTGATAGTTCCATAATTCTGAAAATGATGGCCAGAATACAATGCATTCTATGAACCTTAAATATTTATGTCCTTGCATAGTCTATCTGAAATTTAAATTTCCTCCAATGCCAAAAACTCCATTGTGGTGGCCAGTATTTAATATTTTAATAATGATAATTGCATAGATATGCTTCACAAATTCCAGTTATATTTCTAGAAATAGTCTAAGTGAACCTAATACTTTCATTTGTCACTTAATAAAGACACTAAATAAAGTGTTCCTCATCCTCAAAGTTTAAATTTTCCACATGCTGACGGGTTTTCTTGGGAGTCAGGGTTCATTCCTCAGTACTTGCTACTGGCAGAGTTTATACTCTCTGCATTGTTAATGATTCATCATGATAAGAACAGAACTAATGATGTGTGTGACATTTTCCTAAGTAAACGGGAACTGACATTTGAGTTTGGCACACATGGATAGAAACTTAAAAAAAGGAATTAAGCATGCAAAGTTTTAGAGAAGTAACAAAAACAAGGTTGCAATTTGAAACTGGTCAAAATTTGAAATATCAGACTGCAGGAAAGGAACTCCATTAGATTTCAACACTGATCTGCCCAGAGTTAAACTAATCAAGACAAACTAGATACTGTTAATTTAGGGAGCCAAATAAAAACTAGTAAAATATAAAATACCTTAGTTGACAATATTTCAAATATAGAAGTTGAGTAATTACTACTTTTCAAATATGAAAACAAATTATTTATGTTAAGCAACATATCTTGCAACCAGGGCTCTAAAAGGGAAACCTGCTCCCACTTAGTGGTTAACAATTAACAAGGCCTCATTATGTCTAAGGGAAGGAGCTAAGTAATTACAGATATATATGTAATCCCAAAACTCGCCTGAATTCTTATAAACCTGAATGCAGCAGAGAAAATTGCTTCTAATTTTAAAAAAGGAAATCCAAGTTCTCAGGCAAGTTAGGTAAGGTGTCTGAGCCAAAGCACCCTGGAGATGAGAGAGCACACCAAGTGTGAGAGAGCACACTTAGCCTATCTAATTAATGTCCCCACGGTGCACACTTTTAAAGATAGTATAATCCCAAAGAAAGATAAGCTTAAACCAGTAAGGGAGCATCAAAGCTTTCTAGTGAGGTAAATTATGCTGCATCTCAATGGTGTTATGGTAGTTACAATTTCATGAAGATAACAGGAAATAGCAAATATAATAAGTTCACTACAGAAGAATAGAACGTTTCACCTATAAATTTAGAATCCAAGATCATTATGAGACTATTAATTCAGTCTAATAAAACTGCTACTAAACTGCAATAGCTATGATTCATACACATGATCAAGCCATGTGGAGTAAGCCAGTAAGCAGCATGTTCTCTGCATCCCTCCTGCCTCCAGGTTCCTTCCCTATTTGAGTTCCAGTCCTGACTTCCTTTGATGATGAATAGAGGTGTGGAAGTGTAAGCCAAATGAACCCTTTTCTCCCCAGGAGGCTTTCCTCCCCAGGTGGCTTTGTCATTATAAGATACTGTCTTAATAAGATAAATCTACTGCGTAAAAATATTCTACCAAAACACAGTGCCAACCTGGTCAGAACTGGCATACAACTCTGAAAGTACAGACCTGGTGTCTCAATTAGCTGCTTTTAATT
The DNA here is from genome assembly GCF_011064425.1 of Rattus rattus. Classification (NCBI taxonomy): domain Eukaryota; kingdom Metazoa; phylum Chordata; class Mammalia; order Rodentia; family Muridae; genus Rattus; species Rattus rattus. Next base: position 114,135,535 of record NC_046159.1, read on the forward strand.
AGCTGCTAACCTCCTGGAAAAGGAAATTCATTATGGATATAAAGGAAGTTTCTAGAAGAACTGAGCATAGAACATAACCATTTATAATGTCTCTCCTTATTCAAAAAGTAAATAAAAATGTCAATGTATTAGTCAGGGTTCTCTAGAGTCACAGAACTTATGGGTAGTCTCTATATAGAAAGGGAATTTGTTATGATAACATATAGTCTATAGTCCAACTCCACACAATGATCAGCTGTGAATGGAAAGTCCAAGGATCTAGTAGTTTCCCAGTCCCACAAGGCTAGTAGATTCCAAATAGATGTGCTGGCAAGTAAATGTGAACAAGTGAAGAAGAGCAAATCTTCCTTCTTCCAAAGTCCTTATGTAGGTCTCCAGCAGAAGGTGTATCCCTGATTAAAGGTATGTACCACCATGCCTGGATCTGGGACTTACTTTGTCCCAGGTGACCTTGAACTCAGAGATCTCCTTGCCTTAGTCTCCTGGGATTCACAGTCACTATACCACAAGATCTCCATGCCAAGATCCATGTCAGAAACTTGTATCTCCCAGCCTCAAGATCAGGATCACAGGTGAGCCTTTCAATTCTGGATGGTAGTTCATTCCAGATACAGTCAAGTTGACAACCAGGAATAGCCATTACAGTCAAAGACACATAATGAGGCAATCCCAGTAGAACCAAGGATAATCAAGGATGAGAAATACATAATGTCTCAATTCTAACTCAAGACTAAGTGTACCAGGTAAGAACGGCAATGAGCCTGCCTCAAGAGGCTTTGATAATTGCTCCAAGGAAGTGATCCAACAAAGTTATTAGATAGATTACACATATTTTTACCCTAATGTAAACTTTCAATCTTTCCCAAATGAAAACACAAAATTAAAGATAATTCAATAGTCTGTTGCCTTGATATCTGACGTGAGTAGTGAAGATGAAGAGAGCAGAAAGAATAACTAAGAATATCATATCATATCCTTTATCCCAACAGTGCATCCTACAAGTATGCATGTATATTTATAAATACACATGTATATGCTTAAATACTTCAGGAATATTTTAGATTCAAACTGAAGAGAAGGTATTTAACTAGTTTTACTCTTTGGTAACATTTGCATAAATTGACATAAATCTGAAAGGATAACAGATGATAAATTAAGCGCTTTATTTTGCAATCTTGAGCAATTCACCCAATTTCCCCAGCATGACTAAGTGTAAATTGTCTTGGTGTTTTATTGTAAGGGAAAAAAAATGTAGCTTACCTAAAGAGGTCTTTAATCAAAGAAGCATGCATACATAAAATACATAATCCATGAGAGATGCCTCTGCAGATGTTTTTTTCATTTCCTTTTTATCTATAATACTGTCTCTTTTTTATTGCTATTTAATTCTTTCAATGAATACAAATGAGTAAAAACATGTAACAGTTTTGTTTTTTTTTTTTTTTTTTTTTTTGGAGCTGAGGACCCGAACCCAGGGCCTTGCGCTTGCTAGGCAAGCGCTCTACCACTGAGCCAAATCCCCAACCCCTATGTAACAGGTTTTTAGACAGAATTATACAGTTAATAATTAGCTACAGGAAATTATAAAAGGCAAACGTCATATTATGCACCAAAATCCAGATATAATCCTCAAACTTCAATCAAAATCATTCATGTATATGAAAATCAGCAAACACGAACAGCCAACAGTTTCATGCCGCACCTCCAGGGAAGTGATAAACAGCTACAGCTTTGATGGCTACCATTACTGAAGGTAAGACAGTCAAGTGTCTCAGAGAGGCACCATCACTGAGAAATACCATGGCAATTCATTGTAGGCACTGAAAAAGGGAAAGCCAGTGCCTGTTTCACTTAGAAACTGCAACATTAAAACTCCCAAATCCTACAGAGACCAGTGTTTAATAACAGAATGACATCTTAAAGAATCACATGGAGGGCTAGGGAGATAGCTCTGTCACTAAAGTCCTTGCTGAGTAAGCATGAGGATTCCTTTGGTTTCCAGAACCCAGTTTTAAAAACAAAGAACAACACGGGTGCAGTGAGTGGCATTTGTAATCCTGCACTGATAAGACTGATCCCGGGGCTCAGTGACAGGGCTCCTGAATCTGAACGGTCCAGGCCTGAGAGACCTTGTCTCAAATTCAAACAAAATAAAAATGAGTGGGTAGACAGGTCCAGTGGAACACTACCAGAGGTTGTTACTCAGCGTGCATGCTTGCACTCACAGAGATGAAAGGAAACACACATGAACAACATACACATATCCAAGGATTCTAAAAGTGTCATAGTTATGAAGTCAGTATTTTGAATATTGTATGTTCTTTTCATAACAAGACTGATCGACTTGTAAAAAGAATAAGCATTATACTTCTTCCATAACATAATATAAGCTTTGGGAAATGGAGCATTTCCTACCACACAAAGATTGTGATCAGAAATAATAGTACACTACAGACCATATATAATCTTCGGTATTCAGGATGCAAGGAAAAGCTTTTTTTAAATCAAGTAGTAAAGAAGCCAAATTGCACCTGCCATCTCTAAAGTAAATTTAGCATTTATAAAATAAGTTTAATGAAAGGTTTTACTTGGTGATATATATAGATATATACATTATAACATTAAGAAAATTCAAAACATGAGCCCCATAAAGGCGATTCCCCTATCTACATAGTTATGTATACATAGACATTACTGACACTATGCAACTGAACTGTGACATCACACTACTTTATGTAAGAGACCCAGCCATCGACTGGGTCTATAAGAATACACTTAGTCTAGTACTTCTCTGTGCTGATATTCACTAAGTTGAGACGTTGCTGAACACAAACATCAGTGTGATTTGCCTGATTTCTGTTGCTGCACTTAATCCTATTGAAGGATGAGTTCTGTCAACAGAAATAAAAATGCAACTGTAACTAAAGCTATAGGATGGATAGTTTTGGATTTCACTGCCTATCTTGCTAGAGTGCAGACATCATGCTATGTCTGAAAGATGCATTTTAAAGTCTCAATGACTGTTCAGATAAAATGGATAGCATTCATTTTAATTTGGTATCTCAGAAGAAACACAGAAATACATTATCCCCATAATAACAGATGTTTCATTACTAGTCATGAATTTTTTATTAATGCACTGGATTCATCTAAACATATCTGATAGAAATATGAAGCATAAGCATACATACTAAGTAATTATAGCTCCCCATGGCATTTTTTCATTATTTAATAATATGATCAGAACAAAGAATGATTATGCTACCTAGTAACTAAATATATACTGCCATCAGTGTTTTTAAATAACATTTTAATTTTATATTGCCATTCATAATTGCTTCTGAGAATGATGTATCTTCTGATCATGTTATTTAAAAACTTTCAATGGTATGAATTGACCTGTCAAATGCAAAGTTGTAAAACTGTATCCTCTATCAGTTAGATGACTAAGGTTGACAGTTCAGGCTCAGACACTGAGGCTGGTAGGAAGTAAGAGGGTCACAGGTGCTCACTATGACCTGATATTCAGGCACAGAGGGGAGAGGTCATCACCACCAATGTGAAGGCAATTAAGGGCATGCTGAAGGAGGAGGGATGAAGGCTTAGGAAAGGTCAAGTTGGAATGAAAATGCTTAAGAAATCCATATTTAGATCAAGATTTATCTCTTTCAGTTTGTTTCACTGTCCTTTAAAACAGACAATGCTATGAAGACTTTTCATAAATGATTCCTTTAGTTTATACTTCTAGCCCAGTCTACTTCATAATTATGTTTAGATCCTAGTCTTAATACTGTATATTAGTAAAGTATGAGACAGATTTTTCTCCTATCAAGCCTACTCAAGAGCTTACCTTCAGCTAACTGCTCTATAATACAATTTGCATATACTTATGTTTATGAATATATCTTGCAACATGAACTCAGTGAGGACATATCTGTGCTCCCAACATGACCACAGCTTCTAGGATGAAATATTTAAACGATATTTTTTATCAGTAAGACCTACTGTTTTGTTTTTTAACATGTTCCCATTGAAAATAAAAAAGAATACTTTTGTAGTATTCTTTGTAATTAAAAATACTGAGGATATACCTTCTTCTCAGCACCTCACAGAACCTTCTCCAAAACTGACCATGTAATCAGTCACAAAACAGGCCTCAAAAGATACAGGAAGATAGAAATAATCTCATGCATCCTATCAGATCACCACGGAATAAGACTGGCCTACAATAACAACAATAAGAAAGACAAATATACATGGAAGTTGAACAATTCTCTACTCATTGACAACTTGGTCAAGGAAGAAATAAAGAAATTAAAGACTTCCTAGAATTTAATGAAAATGAAGATACAACATTCCCAAACTTATGGAACACAATGAAAGCGGTACTAAGAGGAAAACTCATAGCTCTGAGTGCCTGCAAAAAGAAACAGGAGAGAGCATATGTCAGCAGCTTGACAGCACACCTAAAAGCTCTAGAACAAAAAGAAATAAATAAACCCAAGAGAAGTAGTGTTGGGAGCGATGCCCTTGAAACCCTCCATTATTGATGTTATTATTATGGTTAGAATTAAGTATGATTAGGTTAATGGAAAATCCCCAGCCAGCTGCAGAAACTAATACAAATCTGGTGGTCAGGATGAATAATGATATGATAAAGTTGTGACCTTGATGAGAAATACATCTGACGTCAATATACCCAGTGTGATGACCTGTAACCTTTCTGAAAAACCATCATCCTACTAACCAATAGATATGATAAACCTGCGACCTTTCTGACATCCTGTCAACATCAGTCAATTCCCTGATCACGCGAATACTGTGTACTTGGCCTGCGTAAATGTTTCATATGTCCCCCCTCTCTCTGTTACCCCTGTTATGGTATAAATTCAGCCTTGGGAAAAAAATAAAATTGTCGCCTTGATCAGACTCTTGTCTTGGCATCCTTCTTTGCGCCTCTTCTCCCCCATTTTCTCCCAGCACCCTCAGCACCCTCATTGACAGAGTAGAAGGCAGGAAATAACTAAATTCAGGGCCGAAATCAACCAAGTAGAAACGAAAAGGACCATACAAAGAATCAACAAAACCAAGAGCTAGTTCTTTGAGAAAAATCAACAAGATAGATAAACCTTTAGCCAGACTAACCAGAGGTCACAGAGAGTGTATCCAAATTAACAAAATCAGAAATGAAAAGAGAGACAGTATCTGAGGATATTTAAAAAATCCTCAGATCCTACTACAAAAGTGTATAATCACCAAACTGGAAAATCTGAAGGAAATGGACAGTTTTCTAGACAAATATGAGATAACGAAGTTAAATCAGGATCAGGTAAACCATATAACAACCCCATAATTCCTAAAGAAATAGTAGCAGTTATTAAAGGTCTCCCAACCAAAAAGAGCCCAGGACCAGATGGGTTCAGTTCAGAATTCTATCAGACCTTCATAGAAGACCTCATACCAATACTGTCCAAACTATCTACCAAATTGAAATAGACGGAGCACTACCAAATTCCTTCTATCAAGCCACAATTACTCTTATACTGAAACCACACAAAGACCCAACAAAGAAAGAGAACTTCAGACCAATTTCCCTTATGAATATTGACTCAAAAATATTCAATAAAATTCTTCCAAACCAAATCCAAAAACATATCAAAGCAATCATCCATCAAGATCAAGTAGGCTTCATCCCAGGGATGCAGGGATGGTTTAATATTCGAAAATCCATCAATGTAATCCACTATATAAAGTAACTCAAAGATAAGAACCACATGATCATTTCATTAGATGCTGAGAAAGCATTTGACAAAATTCAACACCCCTTCATGATAAAAGTCCTGGAAAGATCAGGAATTCAAGGCCCATATCTAAAAATAATAAAAGCAATATTCAGCAAACCAGTAGCTAACATCAAACTAAATGGAGAGAAACTTGAAGCAATCCCACTAAAATCAGGGACTAGACAAGGCTGCCCTCTCTCGCCCTACTTATTCAATATAGTACTCGAATCCTAGCCAGAGCAATCAGACAGCGAAAGGAGGTCAAAGGCATACAAATTGGAAGGGAAGAAATCAAAATATCACTACGTGCAGATGATATGATAGTGTACTTAAGTGACCCCAAAAGTTCCACCAGAGAACTACTTAACCTGATAAGCAACTTCAGCAAAGTGTCAGGGTATAAAATTAACTCAAACAAATCAGTAGCCTCCCTCTACTCAAAAGATAAACAGGCTGAGAAAGAAATTAGGAAAATTACACCCTTCACAATAGTCCCAAATAATATAAATTATCTTTGTGTTTTTAAGTAAGCAAGTGAAAGATCTGTATGACAAGAACTTCAAGTCTCTGAAGTAAGAAATTGAGGAAGATCTCAGAAGATGGAAAGATCTTCCATGCTCATTGATTGGCAGGATTAATATAGTAAAGATGGTCATTTTGCCAAAAGCAATCTAGAGATTCAATGCAATCCCCATCAAAATTCCTACTCAACTCTTTATGGAGATATAAAGAGCAATTTGCAAATTCATCTGGAATAAAAAAAACTCAGGATATCAAAAAATATCCTCAACAATAAAAGAACTTCTGGGGGAATCATCATCTCTGACTTCAAGCAGTATTATAGAGCAATAGTCATAAAAACTGTATGGTATTGGTACAGAGACAAGCAGATTGATCAGTGGAAAAGAATTGAAGACCCAGAAATGAACCCACACATCTATGGTCACTTGATCTTTGACAAAGGAGCTAATACCATCCAATGGAAGAAAGACAGCATTTTCAGCAAATGGTGCTGGTTCAACTGGAGGTCAGCATGTAGAAGAAGAATTCAAATCGATCCATTCTTATCACCATGTAAAAAGCTTAAGTCCAAATGGATCAAGGACCTCCATATCAAACCAGACACACTCAAACTAATAGAAGAAAAAGTGGGGAAGAGTCTCGAACACATGGGCACTGGGGAAAATTTTCTGAACAAAACACCAATGACTTATGCTCTAAGATCAAGAACTGACAAATGAGATCTCATAAAACTGCAAAGCTTCTGTAAGGTAAAAGACACTGTCATTAGGACAAAACAGCAATGAACAGACTGGGAAAAGATCTTTACCAATCTTACATCTGATAGAGGGCTAATATCCAAAATATACAAAGAACTCAAGAAGTTAAGACTTAAGAAGTTAGACTCCAGAGAGCCAAATAACCCAATTAAAAATGGGGCACAGAGCTAAACAAAACATTCTCAGCTGAGTTATTGAATGGCCAAAAAGCACCTAAAGAATTGTTCAACATCCTTAGTCACCAGGGAAATGCAAATAAAAACAACCCTGAGATTCCACCTCACACCATTCAGAATGGTTAAGATCAAAAACTCAGGTGACAGCAGATGCTGGCGAGGATGTGGAGAAAGAGGAACACTCCTCCATTGTTGTTGGGATTGCAAACTGGTACAACTCTGGAAATCAGTCTGGAGGTTCCTCAGAAAATTGGATATTCCACTACCTGAGGACCCACCAGTGGAAGGGGAAGCCCTTGGTCCTACCAAGGTTGGACCCCCAGTGTAGGGGAATGTAGGGGTGGGGGGCATTATGGGAGATGGATGGGGGGAATACCTGTATGGGCGAGGGGGAGGGGGAGGGGATGGGGTGGCTTATGGACAGGAAAACGGGAAAGGAAATAACATTTGAAATGTAAATAAAGAAATATATCTTATAAAAAAATCAAAAAATAAATAAATGTTAGATTAAAAAAAGAACTAGTATCATCATCATAAAAAATACTGAATACAGTGACTCTAATAAATTAATGTTTCATAACAGATGAAATACACTAATAAATAATCAATTTACTATGACTGAATTACACTAAGGTAAAGTGTGGTCTGTGCATTTTATTTACTTGTGAAAAACACTGAATTAATGATTTCTGGTATACCTTCTTTTTTTCAAATTTTTTCAGAGAGTTACCATATAATGTATGGATTATACATTCTTAATTTTCTTTAAATGTATAGATGAAAACAGACACAGTTTACGTTTAAATCTTCTAATTTCATCAAATATTCTTTTTTGATTGATGGGGCAAGAGGATAAAGCATAAGGTCTATCAATTGAACAAAATTCTAGTGTAGAGCACAAAGTACTACACAAGCCCAATTATCCCTGCACTCTTAACCTTACATAAAACTGAACATTTAGTTACTAAAGATCAAATTTCCATTTCTTACTTACTTTAGCCCCTGGCAACAGCCACTATGCTTTCTACTCTGGAGATGACAATTTATACAGGGCTACAGAAATGGTACACAGTATCTGGCCCCTTCCTGGCATACTTCAGCTGAATACTTAAGGTCCTCTCATTGCACCAACTAACACATATCCTTCTTCCTAAACTCAACAATACTCCATTGTAAGGTTATGCAATTTTCTTTACCTACTCATCCCTTGATGGGCAATTTGCCCAATTCTACAAGTTGTCTGTTTTGAGGGACACTGCAGTGAACAGTGAGAAATCAAGTATTGCTTCATGATCCTGATTTCAAGTTTTCTAGATAAATAGTTACATTTGACTGTTGGATCATAAGGCATTTCCACTTTGGAGAAAATGTATTCTCATGAGGGTTGCATAATTTTAGCACAAGAGGTAACAGTCCACTTTCTTCATAACCACACCAATGTTTGTCTTTGGTGTTCTGTGGCCACCTTAACAGGTATGAGGTAATAGTTGTGGATGGTTCTGCTTTCTCTCTCCCTAATGCCACGTTTTGTTGTTGCTGTTGTTTTGACTGCTCTTCCTCGCTCTTCTTTGAGTAACTGTCTCTCCACATCCTTGACTTAAGTTATAAATAAGCATGCTTTTATGTTATTTCTTCCTGCTGGGACATAAGAGTTCTCTAAATATTTGAGGTGAACCTCTTAAGAGATAAATGGTTTAAAATTAGTGTCTCCCACTTTATAAGATTCTTTTGTTGTACTGGCCAGTACTTTTGTTGAGTTGGAGCCTACAGCTCAGTGCTTTCCTACGAGTCTTGGTACATGGTGGATTACTCAAGCTTAGCATAAGGACAAAGAAGCTTTCAATGCTTTATTCTGAAAGCTTCAGTTTCATGTCATATATTTACATTTTTTTCTTGCGTTTTGGGGGTTTTTGTTTGATTTTTTGGATATGGATATGGAGTTTTCAAGGACTACTCATTAAAGAGACCATTCTTTCAGAACTATACATTCTTGGCACATTTGCCAATCATCAAGTAACCATACACATGAATCTTTATTTCTGGACTTTCATTTTATCTCACTGAAACATATATGTCTTTCTGCTAGTACTATACTGCTTTATTAACAGTAGATTTGTAATATACTTAGGAAATGAGAATATCATAGACTTAAGATTTTTTCTTCCTGGGGACTGTTTCAGGCCATATGGGACTTTCTATATATTTTAAGAGATATTTTTCTTTTCATATTAAAAAAAAAAACCACTGAGATTTAATCTTGACTGCAATACACCTTCATCCTGCTCTGAAGATTGTAGATTTCTGAAGAACATTAACCCTTGCTATCCACATTCATAGGACATCACTGCATCTGTCTGTGTCATCTGATTCCAGCAATATTCTGTGCTATTCAAGGCACAAGTCTTCACTCCCTTCCTTAAGTTTACGCCTAAGCATTTTACAGTATCAGTGCTACTCTAAATCTAAGTTCTCTGTTACCCTTTCAAATTGTCCTTCACTGGTATGCTTACATAACATTATGTTTGATTTTGTAACTTTATTGAACTCATTCATAAGTTCTAAGAGGAATTCCTTTGTGAAGTATTTAGACTTCTATTTAGAGGATAATGTTCTTTATAGACATAACTTTATTTCTTCTTTTTGCCTCCAGCCTACAACTGTTTTGGTTACAACTTGTAACACTGTGTAGAACACAGTGCCAAAGACAAGCCACACTTGGAACTTTCTAATTTCTGAGGACAGGCTTTATCCTCAGTGACTAGCATTACGTTAGTTGTGAGAGTTCCATATATGTAGTGAAGCTGATAATTTCTTCCACATATTCTACACTGAACTTTTATAATGACAAACTTAGATTTTTTTTTTTATTACATGTATATTTCTCACAGGTATTTTCTTTGTGGTTACCATGGGCTCATGTAATATACTTTAAAGTATCAGCAATCTATTCCAAGCTTACAGATATTTACCTTCAATTACTTAAAAACTCTCTCCTCTTAGCACAATTTATCAGATCATACTCAGTATATTCTATATTGCATATCCATTAACACATATTACAGCTAGATTTTCTCTTCTGTCTGCCTTTAATTTCTGTGCCTGTTGATCATGTGCTTTCACACCATTTAGAATCCTTTAAAACACTGTATCCATATGGTGTTAAATAAGACCCTGGAATCTAAAGACCACATTCACATCACAAATTATGGCCAAAGAATATTCACCACTATTGTTTGGCAATTAAAAATCAGGATTGAGCTCGATCTAAGTTGTGTCTCTGAGATCATCAATAAAGCAGTTCTTGATCAGAAAACAGCACACACATTGATACCTACCAGTTCCTTTGCTGAGATATGGAGGCTTAAAGAATTTCACAACACCATAGACATTGGCAACTGCACCTTCCTTAAGTAGATTCAGGGGTGTATATGTATAGGGAGTTATTGGAACCTAAAGAAAGAAAAGACAACAATTATATGACAGCTACATTTAAGATTATGGTCATACCTATAAATTACCATGTATATTTCATTTCATTTTCTTTTTTTTTTTTCTTTTCTTTTTTTTTGGAGCTGGGGACTGAACCCAGGGCCTTGTGCTTGCTAGGCAAGCGCTCTACCACTGAGCTAAATCCCCAACCCCTCATTTCATTTTCAAATGGTATCCTACAGAGGACTTCAAAATGTAAAGGGGAAGAAACATCTATAAAACAACACAGTAGCTTTCAAACGTTACTATAGAAACCAACTAGTTTTCTTGAAGTAATTTTGTTCAGAAGTAGAGAAATTAACACAACAAACTATAAAAGTATAACCAACTAAAAATGTAATTGTATAAAAGGAAAGTATAAAGTCCATTAAAATATCAAAAGTAGTTGTATATCCTGAAGTCAAACAGAAAATACTTTTAAATATGTGTACCATCAGTGTTAAAGCTCTACAAGAATCTTACTGGGAGATGACTAAGTGTGGCAAGACATCTGGGAAGGCCCAGAGGAGCCACTAGAGTTCTGTCCTGAATTTGTATTTGGCTCTAAGAGTTCTCTGGTATTAAATCATCCCAGCTAGCATTCAGTTACCTCTTTCCTACCTGGCAAAGATTAAGTTGGAAAATGAAATTCATACTATAACATGGCAGAGAAAATGCAAAACATGTAAATTTTAATGCCAGTTTTTAAAAATATATTATCAGTTCAAAACTTAGGAGCCAATCAAAATCATCCCCCTACACACACAGCTATACTTGAAAATCTGAGACTAGATTGAGAAGTCAACTGAATGGAACAATTCACAACAATAACAAGGAAAAAGAAAGAATAAGGAAAGTGTTGCATGAGGTTGTATCTGCATGTTAACACGATCACTAAATTAACATGTAAAATTTCGGTAGCCCATTTACTCCTGCCCCATTGAGAAACAAACTTAGCACATCTCTCTGAAGATGACTATTAAAAACCCAGAGATTAATTCTTTTTTCTCTTTCTTTTCTTGATGCAGATAGAGAAGGGCTTTGCAATTTAATCAGTTTTTAATGTACAAGACAAGTGTGGCTCATTAATTATGTCAGAATAATGCTTGGCAAAAGGAACAGAAAAGAGAAGATCTGAGCTGTCACAGTATGCCCACAAAATAACTAGACAGGCATTCTGCCTTACCCAGTATGTCCCTGATAGGAGAAGAATGGGAAAGGCAGCACGGCTTCACGAGACTGAACAGTACCTGCGTAACTTCTTACCAGTTCAAAACAGAAAAAAACAGGCAAAACAAAATTTATTAAATTACCTTCCCATGAAATTAGTCACTATACATTCATATAACCATTTGTATTGCTGCAATTCTTGTATCAACTGATTTGTCTACATAGTAATTCTCTTATAAGTTGGGTTAATGAAGTCTTCAATGGGTATTATCTGTGAATATCATAAATTTATATAATACTTCCAAATAATACCAACCTGAGTAGCAATTTGTTTCTATTGCTGACAGTGAAGGATGATGCCCTAAAGCAAGACTGCAGGGGAAGGGGACATCTAAGTCACTTTGAACTTGAGATAAATGTTGTTAGGGGACAGTTAATAGCAATAGATAGGGGGAATGATAAATAAATGGCTATCGCTGATTAGGTGTTTGCTAGGTTCATCATGACTGTAAAAGGGACATGATACAGTTTCTACCCCTGGAGCAGAGCTAGTAGGGTTGGGGTCTTCTCAAGTGCAGATGTTTGCTATAGGTGTAAGGATTATTTGCATAGTAATATACATATTTTTCATGTTGCAGGGAATGCTCTCCTTCCCAAGGTTAATGACTCCATGATAATTTGAAACAGCATGAGTCTGGGAAGCAAGAATGTGCCTAATGTCCCTCAGCAAAATGGTAATTCTGTGATCTTTAGGACAGCCCTTAAGGCTGTGGGAAAGAACTCTGAAAACATGAGTTCAAAATATATAAACAGTTTTTAGAAAGACAAGCAGATCTCTGAGCTCAAGGATGTCTACAGAGCAAGTTCCAGGACAGTACAGCTTAGGCAGTGAAGGAGTTGGAAAACAGAAAGCTAACTTGTCACATAAAAATAGCTCTATATCTAGATTTATCACCACAAGTGCTATGCCCAACAAACTGCATAGGACTTGCTATATTAAAAAATATACCTGCTGTCTTTTCTAAGAATCAAGGGGCTAAGGTCATAAAAGGTTATTTGTGGGATAATCTAAAGGAAACAGGGAGTCATGATTGAATTGATAGGCAAATAAAAGACTGGGCTTTGGTTTGAAAGAGCTCAGCTATTTAGACAGCTAACATAGATAGCTCTTTTAGAATTTTGTCTACCAGGTTTTCTAACCAAAGATACCTAAAAGCTACCCAGAGAGCTATAAGAGCTCTTGTAGAATTTTTCAGAAGGTTTTCTGGGTTTGATTAGAAAATCCAAAAGATATCTAGAGATTTATTATAGCTCTTTTAGAATTTTTCTGTCAGGTTTTCTGACTTTGGTTGGAAAATCCATGAACTACCTAGAAAGCTGTGTAGAAAGTTATCTTGAGCAGGCAGCAGAGCTGTTAACTTGCATCCATCACTGACTTTGAGTAATTTCTTCTACTGCTCTCAAACGCCCCTTTCCCAGAACCTTATCCCTAGCGGAGGCTGGTCCTTGGCAACTGGTAACATGGAAACATGAACAAAACGCACAAAGCAAACACCACTTACAAACACTCGGACATAAAATTTTATCACAGATCTGAAAATAGTCTGACAAGCTGGTGCTAAGTGTCTAATATCGATGATAATAGGAATATAGTATTTAAAGCATCCTATCATGGGTTGTGGTAAATATCAAAAGGCTTAACCTTTTATTCTGTACTAGTACCCGCACTGTTGGGGTATTTTTATCTCAGGGGCTCCACGCTGCCCCCAAGTACTCTCAGACCCAGGCAGTCAGTGAGCCATTCCAGTGTGGCTCCTTTCCACGCTGGTCCCTAGAGTTAGTCCAGATGCCAGAGGGCCCTATGGAACTAACCATAATTTATCTCTGGTTAGTGTCTCTCCTGGCGGCTGTCTACTAGCCGGGAACTCTCTGGTTCCAGCTACCTGGTAAAATCAGGACTCACTGAATTCCATCATGCTGAGACTACAGCACATGCCAACACTTAGCTAATAATATATATATATATATATATATATATATATATATATTCATGTCTACCTTCTGTAGCATTACACGGTATAGATCTAGAAGTCACTTATCCTAAGATACTAAACATATTCATGAGAAAGCTACAGGATGTAATACCCTAAGGATAATTTGATGACATCTTCAAAAAAACCTTTAGCACATAGGTCACCTATCTATAGCCAAGACATGAAAGGCTTCTATTATGTCTTGATAGCTTAAGACAAAGCTCATCACATGATGGGGCAAGCGAAGCAATGAGGCAAGAGAATGTGAGAAATAGTAGGGACTGAGAATGTACCTCAGACACAGCCATGTACCAACCAATCAACCAAAAACCCCAAAGAAACAAATGGCAACACAACCTCTCCTCAATCAAGAACAAACCCCATCCCTAAAAAAAATGGGTTAAATGAAATATAATTTACAGCAGTGGATAAAAACCAGGACAATTATGCTTGGAAGACTAAAATGTATCTATCTGGACTGGGAAGATGGTTCAGTAGAAGTTCGTTATCTCTCTCTCTCTCTCTATATATATATATATACACACACACACACACACACACACACACACACACACACACACACACACACACACACATTGGAGCACCTAGGTAAACACTTGGTGAGTTTGGTGGTCCACCTGTAATCACAGCAGACAGAGGAACCAGGCTAGCTATCTAGAGTTAGCAAACTCAATGTTTTAGTGATATATTCTGCTTCAGATTATATAGTAGATATTGATAAAAAGAAGACAAATGACCATCAACTGATAGCATAAACATGTACTTCCCATGTACACAAACAGTGGTTAATGATCTCTTACTGCTTTTGGAAAAGACTAAAGTTTGGATTCTAGTAGCCGCATTGAGTGGCCTACAAATGTATATAACTCCAGTTCCAAGGGATCCAATGCCTTCTGGCCTGGGTGGGCACCTCCATGCAGTACATAAACTCAAACAAACATATAAAGAAACACAGAAAGAGAAAGGAATAATAAATGAATGCATACAGGTAGAACACACATTATATTAAACTATATCAATGTATTGCCTTCTTTCTAATTTCATTCAGCTGTAAGTATCCAACCTGTAAAAATAAAAATTACTTCCTGATATCACATATCACAATTTTATAAAATAAAGGAATATTGGTTAAAAATGTATAAGTATAAAAATTGTTTTTTATTTATACAATTTGTTAAATCACAACTCTGTACCCAACAACCTGCTTTAATAAGGCTAACAAAGGAGATGAATTTGCTGTGGTTTAAACTAATAAAAACTATATCTTCATAAAGAACGGTTTTCTTCCAATTTTCTTACATGTGTACAGCTTATGCAGAAATGTTAGTAGATGATACAGGTAAAAAAAAAATCAAGTATCAATACGTACATACAGAACTATAATACAACACCCTCATATAAAAAAGTGAAGATGCTGGTTTCCATTGGATTAGCACTAATGTGAAAGCTGACTATAAAATAGGGTAATTTAAAATCAAACTATAAAGTAGATCAAAATATGGAGCAGATGCACAAATGTGTATGTATCCCTGTATATTAAATATTACCTTACCAAAGACATTGTTTGATGGGAAATCCTCTCATAGATTTATCACAAACCTGGAAACAAAATAAGAGGACTTACTTGCATGTCACTTCCATTCAAATGTGGTTAGCTGTACATTTAACAACACTCATGCTCTCCAGCATGGTATAGTTTGGTTCCACGACTCATGTCAGGCACATAAAACCACCTGTACCTGTAGTTCCGGGGACCCAACACGCTGCTCTGGACTCAACAGGCACCTGCATTCACGTACACACACACACACACACACACACACACACACACACACACACACACACACTCCCATAATTTAAAAACAATGTTCAAGCTGTAAGATCAAAATAAGATAAGGAAAAGGAAGTGCTCTCAAATCTCCTTACAGCAACTTCATTAGCCGATGTCAGGCTCAGCATACAGGAAGGGACTGACAATCCAACACTGCAGCAACGGTGCGGGGAACTTCCTGTTATAGAGTCCTCAGACACAGTTTTTCTTTTCTTTTTTCTTTTGCAACAGATAATTTCAGCAGAGTAGCTAATGACTTTAAAAGGGACGGGGGATATTGATGGCTCAAAATTTGGCCATTGTGTGGCGTGTTTATGGCTCATGTGCACCGTGAGCATCTTTGTTCCCCTTTAACCTGTCTAATGCCATTTTGTTTTGGGAAACACAACTCAATGAGAATGTTTCAGCCTTCACACCAAACTAAAAAAATTCAGACGTAGTATTTCACTCACAGACTTAAATATGATTCTATCCAATTACTTTGTCCTAAAACCACAACAAGAGTAGAGAACGTAGAGCTCTTTATAGTAAATCCATGAAAAGTTTCCGTCTGAAGCTTCTACTTCTCTCTAGCATATGCTGCCACTTAAGAACAAAGTACAGTCTCACATAATTTTCATAAAAAGTAAAACACACTTGCTTTCAACTGACCTCAGAGTCTCAGAGCACTACATTACAAAGTAAATGAAAATACGATTTTAGTCAAAGATTTACAACTGTTTAATCTAACATGTCTGCTAATTCTAAATTCTAATGTACACTCACACAAAAGTCAGGCACACAGACACACATACAGACTTAACCTATAGTCACACACACATACAAATCCCTGGCTGTTCACATTTACTATTTCACGAAGAACATTTTCAAATATAAACATTATATAGAAAAAAATACAAAAAAAATCAAATGTATAGGGAACACATAATATCAAAGAACAGCTGGTTTTTAATCAAAATTTTCTTAAGCTAGAAAAGGAGGAAAATTTGATATTTAGCATTTTAGAAAATTCAAATTCAGAATACAGGAAGCAGATATTATTTCAGGCATCTTTGTTGACTGGAAAAACAGTGAAAACCAAGTTCTTCACCGACTCCAACACACAAACACCAGGATAATCACCCATCCTCTGCCAGTGTCAGCAATGCTATCTTTAGTGTCCATCATGAAGGACAGTCCTTTAATTAGCACAAAACTTCTACAGTGTGTTTTCTATTTGAGACCCCACTCTTGTACAAAACAAACAAACAAAAAAGAACAAATTGAAAAACAATGTATTAAATAGCCATGGCAATGGTCTCACTTGAACTCTGATCATAGAATGAAACTACAATTAAATCATTTATATTCTAATAGTGGAGCTGTGTCTGTGGACATACCAAAAAGATTAGGAAGAACCATGGAATGATGTGTACATAAATATTAGGATATATTTTGTTAGAAATAGATGAGAGAGATGTAGAGATATGGTTCAGCTTTCTGCTCTTACAGAGGACTCCAGTTCAGTTCCCAGCACCCATAGCATGCAGCTTTCAGTCACCTAAAATTCCAGTTCCCAAGGGATGCAATGTTCTCTACTGGCCTCTTCACCTTCTGGTACCATCATGCACATGCTGGCCCAGACATAAACAAGCAAATCTTTTAAAAACTGAGGTGAACATTTAGATAGCCTAATGGTCGCTATACATGCAGGTATAATTTTTGAAGTCTAATATACATTCTACAATATGGTTTAAATTATATAATTTATAAATTTGCTTCAAAATAATACACAACACACTTAAATGAGTTAAACACTCAAAGGAGGAAATAAAGTGCCCAATAACTGTAATTCTTGATCTTGATTGGACAGAGAATCCACTAAGTAACATGCCTTTGGGGAGGTCTTTGAGGAAGAAGCTCTTCCAGCAGAGTAGATGGTAAATTCCAGCTAAGATTTATATCAAGACTCACATATCCAGGAGGTCTAAGGAAAGAGCAGTGCAGCTTGACTGCCCACCTTTCATTCCTGCTAGTGAGTGCGTCAATCCCGCTGCCGCCGTCGCTGTCATTTACTGACATCAGACAGCAGCTTCAGAGTCTTCCAAAGGCTCTGGAGAAATACTGTAGGGTTTCAGCACCAGGTAGGGACCGCTGAAGCATCAAACAGATTGGCTGAGCAGGACTGAGGTCCTTAGTCTCTCCAACACGCAGACGGTCATCGTTAGGCCTACAGCCTCTACAGTATAAACAAATAATATATACTTTCTATCAGTCCACTAGAAAACTCTAATATGCTGTTCAAATTAGGTGGCAAGTATATGACTATTAGCTAAATAAGTCTCACTGGTGCTATATGTTAATAAAGGCTCAATCGGGTAAAGAAGCCAATGGCAAACCTGACAACCTGATTTGACTTCAGGACCCACTTGGTAGAGAGAGAGGACCAACTCCACACGTTGTCCTTTGACTTCTATAGTCCTGAACACAGTGTTACCTATATGTCTCATAAATGTCTTTATCACAACAAGCAAGTACCCTCTTAACCTCCTGAGTTCTACTATCATGAAAAGTGCTGGACTTGTCAAATATGTTTTCTGCAGCTAGTGATATAATCATTTTATGTTTCCCCTTTATTTAATTAAGGTAGTATATTACAATGACATTATTGTTGTTATTATTATTTTTTACATTTTTTACGTCTCTTTTTGGTAAAATATATTTGACAATTTTTTCAAAAATGAATCTGTAAGTGAATATTATTGGTAACTCTATATCTATTTTAAAACAATAAAAATAAAATTATTCTGCAACTTGAAAGTAAATGTTTTCAGCCATTTGATAATTTTTCAAAAATATTACTACAATGTTGACTTTTGATTTCAATTTTTCTGTCACTTGATAAAACATTCATTTGTATATAAACATATTAAATATAACTGTTTTATGCATAATAAAGCTGGTAAGTATATTTTCACAAGCATAGTTATTTTGAAATATAATTATGAAGAAAATAATTTAAATGTTTGTACTTAAGGCATGCCAGAAAAATAAGTTCATAAAATGGGTTAAACAAAATCAATAGAAAGCAGACATGGTGCCATGACCACAATTCTAGCACTTGAGAGACTGAAGCCAAGGACCACAATGTCACATCCTTTCTGAACTGTACAGTGAAACTAGCACAGATGGGTAGCAGAAAAGCACAAGCACAACCTGAATAAATCCCCAAGTTTAAAGTAGAAAAAAACATGGGCTGGAGATAAGGCTCAGCCATTCAGAGTTAAAAACCACTAGGTGCTCTACCACAGGACCTGGTGTTGGTTCCTAGCACTCAAATGGTGGCTCACAAATGTCTTTAACTCCAGGACTAGGAACCCAACACCCTCTTCTAGTCTCTGAGAGTACCAGGCACACATGCAGTGCCAGATACACATGAAAGCAAAACATCCATACACATAATAATAATAATAATAATAATAATAATAATAATAATAATGTTTAACATAAAAAGGTCAAAATTTTCAAAAAATAGTCAAGAATACTAGTAGAAAGGATTTAATTAAAAATTACATTGGAAATTAAAGATGTACTGAACGGAGTTAAGAGATCAACACAGAAGAAGGTACTATAATAAGATATAAAATACAGAAAGTTGATGACGTAAAAAGCTGACACTTGCAATATATCAAATAGCTGGAATCAACCAAGGAAAAGCATATTATGCAGCTAAAAGCTAGAAATGAGGCATCACTACTAATCTTATCAACATTAAAATGCACCAAGGAATAACTTTACAACAGTTCCTTGGTCAAAGTAAATGAAAGGGGCAATTTCCTATAGAAATACAAACTGTCAAAAGTTCCTTCAAGACAAAACACGTAAAAGTAGAGAGAGGAGGCTGACCTCAACTTGAATAATTACATTTATTGTAATATTTCTCCCATGAAAATGTCACTTGGCACAACCAGCTTTACTGTAGCTTACTTTTCATTTAAGGCAGCAATAATCATTCCCCAAACTATTCTTAAGTGAAGAGGGGGGCCACTAACAATCTCTGTCACAAGAACTTCATCCTTAGACAAGAGCGTCATCATAACAAAGCTCCATACTACTAGCTTTTAAAATCGAGAAGCCAGAATCTGTAGCCAGGTATTAGAGACCCAACACAACAGTATATCAAAAATAGTTTTTTTCTAAAAATACAAGATAGTTTTAAAAGGAAAAGAGATGAACAATCAAGGGGAACTACAAACTAGCATAGTAAATTAAGAGAACCAGTGATCAGCACACAAGGTAACGAGTGTCTTTAGCAAAACCCAAAATTCAATTAAGAAGGAACTCTCAGTGAATTAAGGTGTGAAGACATTTGCTCAATCTGAGGGATATACTTACTGATAAACATCATTTGAAAGAATAAATGACTTACTGACACTACGTTTCCACAGATGGCTTTCAATATACAGTGTCATCTGTCTCTAATGCAGTTACAGAGGTTCTTCTGGTCTGTCCACCATCTCTTTCTGTCTTTGGTATACAACACTGACTACTTGGACAAGGAGTAGAATGAGTACCCAACTTCTATTTCTGATCTCGGGGAAAGGTTAAAGTGCCACACCATTAACTATAATATTTGCTGCGACTTTGGAAGACAGCTACGGTCATATCAAAAGAGGTTTCTCACAGTCCTAGTCATCTATGATAAACTACTGTAAAATTAAATCACACACATTTAAACTACATGTAAAAGGTGAAAAATATAATATGCTGACAATTGTGTATAAGTCACCCAAATTCTCATAAAAATAGTGACGGAAATGTAAACAAGCATTAGTGCTCTGGAAAAGGCTTTGCCAAAACTTAGTAACAATAAATATGTGGATGGCCTAAAACACATAAAGAATAGAAAAACTAGAAGTTATTCTATATGGTCGGCAGAAACACATGCTCCTAAAAAATAAATGCAATTATACTTGATACAGCCAAAACCATAAAACTTCAACTGTCTATCACCAGTAGAACAACAAGACCAGAACAGATAAATGGCCACATACGCACAGAAAGGAGTAAGTCCAGGGCAACAATAGACCAAAAATCATGTTATACCTCATTAACATAAAGTTCACAGACGAGCACTGTGAGGCCATACATTTCAGTAAGGAAAGACAACTAATGTATGGCTCACAAGGACACTCATTATCCTTGGACGGCAGTGACAGAAAGAGCTAGCTCTACGTCAACCTCTGTTCTAGATTAGACACTAATTACAAGTGTGTGCTTCCCTTGTAAAAACCCATATGACCTGGTCATTTTCACACAAGGACGTACACCTGAGAAAACGTAAAGGCTTAAAGCAACAAGCCCATCTGGACTGATACTGCAGTGTCTGACCTGCCACATACTACACTCATTTGTCACTGATTACTTAATAAACGAATGGCTTCTCTGAGAAGATCTCTGAGAAGATGAGGTCCATAACTGAGCCTTCTGCTCACTTGATCTCTGGCCCAGTGATCATCTATCAAATCCAACTAAGAGAAACCCAAAACTAAACAAGACAAGCTTCAAATCTTCTGTCAATGCCTCTTACATGATGAATATAATACAGACACTGAATTTCCTCAAAATTTATTCTCTTTATACTCCACAAATTTGTTTTTTAACAAGATGATACTTGTATTTGGTATTGTAAATTTTGTAACTATTCATTGTATTCCTTCTCCCCTCCATGATGTAAACTCTAGGAAGCAAAGGTTAAATTTGGTCACCACAGTCTTCCCAGTACTAACAACAGTGCCTACTCTTTTGATGGTGGTAATAATACCTGCAGTTCATAGTCTGAATCCCATTCCAGCCCTGGACTATACAAACAATTTACAGGCTTTAAGTGTGACTAACCGGTGGTATCTAAATGGCTAAGTTACACTTCCTAGATTGCCAGGATTACTTGAGCATTACTAAAAAGAGAGAACTCTCCCTATAGAGGGGGCCATCAATATAAAAATTAGTATGTCAAAGGCAAAATTTAAAGAAGGTTACTAAAATAATTAGATCACGCTAGTCAAAGTACAAACAAAGCAGTCAGCCATTGCAACAGTCTGGTTGTGGGAGTAAAGGGATCTCATGTAACGGTAAATGAGAGTTAGGAGGACATGCTACAGCAAACCTTTGGCAAACGGAGAAACCGCATTGCCTTATACAGATATTGGCTGTCTACTTTTCTGTAAACAAATTACCTATTAAAAATCGGTGTGTGTGTGTATGTGTGTGTGTGTGTGTGTGTGTGTGTGTGTGTGTGTGTCCCCAGCCCCATGTGAAATGTAAATATATAGTTACCTCCTTCTAGAGTATAAGTAAAAAATAAGCACAAATGAAGCGTGGTTTCATTACGTACCTCAAAGTCTAATCTTCAAAACAGCTGTTTTACTTCCGTAAGGCAATAAGAAGCAACTGAGTTTTCCCTGAAAGGAAAGGAAAAATAGTTAGCAAAGAAGACCATTTTTAATAATATATAAGCAAATGTTACAATAGATTTTGAAGACTTAGAGTTTATGGAGCTGTATAACATTAGCAAAACACATAAAGACTCTTGGAGAATGGTTCCCACATATGAGCACCTGAGAGTTACTATCAGAAAGATCTGTGTTTACCACACCCACCCACCCCCACACCCACCCACCCCCCCCCCCACACACACCCCTGTGCAACCCTAGAGTGATGTAATCATTTCTTCTAATGTCTCTGACCAAGGATTATTGGTTCACAGTATCCTCAGTAAGATGCTCATTTGCCCTAGCCGTTGCTCTACACCTACTGTTCACTATGGAAAGCTTTCTTCGTTGTAATGCTATGTTACTCCTAAATAAGCTGAATTAATCATCAGAGAATTTTTCTTCATGTTCATTTAGATCATTTTTTCAGGAAGACAATATACTGTCATCATATAAATATTAAAATTTACTTGACAAAAATCAGAGGATCTAAAAATGAGAATCATTCATAACTCGCTTTTTAAACCAACCTTTTAATTTAGATATAGAAAATGATGAAGTAAATCAATTTTCCAAAGCTTTGTTTTATCCTCTAATATTATCTCTTCTTAACAGAAAAATAAGCTTGGATTTAGAAAGCTTAAATGACAACGTAATAAAGAAAACAGCTTACAGACATGAAATGACAAGCTGATAAACTAGGATGAACTAGGTTTTGTTCTAGTTCAGCAACTGACTATTCTGTCAACTTAAAAACATCATTTACTCAAAAACACACACAAAATAAAGTGTTTCATCATGAGTTTTCAAATTTCTTTGGTTTCTTATTTCTAATGACTCTTTGTAAACACCACAGATATCTATTTTATTTATTGAAAAATGTTTAAAAGTAAAGCCTATAATGCCTAGGCCTCGCATTAATAGTCCAGACTTAAACATAACTCACAAAGCTCCAACTTTCTGATGAGACAGAAATCTACCAACTTTATTCATAAAAGAGTCATCATAAAACTATGGGAATAAACTATGAAGACACTGTTACTTAATGCATACTCAGGTAAAATGTTAGAAAGAATGATAGCAAGTGGTTGGACAGCCTACAAGTTTCAAACACTTCTTTGACTCATCAAAGGAAATACAGGACAATAAACTTCCAGAGAGCTGAGTGAAAGAAGAAAAAGGCATGCGCTTGCTTGTCCAAAGCAAATGACAGATACTGTCTAACATTTGTGAGAAAATTTATCAGACATTTTTAACAGACTGTTAAGGCCAACAATGGACTTTGCAATTGTACAGGATACTTAGGAACACCAAGGAAATCAGTCATTTACAAGTTCTTTACAGACCTGAAAAGGTTAAGTCCAAGAGGCAGAGAAAGGCAAGGCAGAAATGCAGGAACCTTGGGTGACTCTTTCCCCCCTCTCCTTTCATCAGAGCCTAACAACATGAGGAGTTGAGTAAAAAGCCTGTGAGTTTGGTGGAAATTCGCCGTGGCTGGCACAGGGAACAACAACAAACCAAACTAAGCAAACAAAACAAAAAAGCATTCAACTTCTATTTGGAACACACAGGAGTAAGTCAAAATCTAATGTCTGGGGCAGGGTAAGATGCCTCTAGACTGAGATCTCTCTAATATCAAAACCTAAACTCTGGGCACAAGACTGTGTCTCTGCTCCTTTTACTCAGCATAGATGGGAATTTAAAAGTTAGTTCCCTGACCTCATTGCTTCTCTGTTCTAATTATTCTGGACTTTATCTCATCAAGTCTGAAACAAACTGTCTAGATTCAAATGTCATCTCCGCCATCTGTTAACTATCTGATCTCAAGAAAATTACTTAACCTTTCTGAAATACGGCACCCTTGTCTACATAGGTAAGATATAAAGCATCAATGTCACAAGTCTTTGCGATAATGAAACGAATTAACATACACAAGACACCAAAATGCCACACAACAGAAAAAAAAAAAAAAAACTAAGTTGTACCGTTCATTAGCATTAAATTCCTATTTTTCCCTAACCCTTTTACCACTAATTCAAATCACTATCAACACTTATGTTCATTGCTGTCGTTGCCTAACTGGATTTTCTCCCTTTAAGCTTTCTATATCTTATATATTCCTTATACAGGAGGCAGAGTGGCTATGTCTTTCTCCTGCCAACACCTAGTATGAAACTAACTGAATCTTACTATTACATACAAATTCTTCTGCATACATGACTACTCTTACGCAAAAGGAAGAGGAAGGTTAAGTAAAATACATCATCACCCCGAAAGTCCCAGTTTTACTTTCTTAATCTAACATATCAAACCAAAAAGTTATCTCATGTTCACATAACATACTGCTGCACATTGTTAATAGAATTAGAGATCACCTTTAGTTAGGTTAGATATATTTATCTTGGACCTCAGAAAGGTATCCCACTGTATCATAAAATGTTTGTTAAGTGCCTGCTGGAAAATTATAACAATGATATATTCAGTCTCAGTTGTAACTATAAAAAGAAAAGAAAAAAAAACTCTCACCAAGATTCAGTATATAAAATATGGGTATTCCTCCAGGAGGAAAATGTTTTCTGAGTTAACAACCTTCTTAGCTGGAAGCTTTTATATTTAAATAACTTCTGAAAGCTAGTTTTTAGATCTGTTATAATTTCTCCAATTTCACCTTGGTATTTTAAAATGTTGGACATGGGAGGTGGATAAGTACGGGTTTTATTCTTTAACTCCTTTGTCAATTAAAATACGGTGTAAGCACACTGCACCAAAAGCTTCCTGATTCCAGTATTGGCTGCCTCCTCCCTCAAAACTCGTAAATAACGTAAGAGAAACTGCATTTGCTGCTAATCTATGAAGTCTAGGTTGAATCTTTCTTCTCAAACTTCTTGCCTGGGCTACTCAATAGCGTCACTACGAAGCATGAGGGCGTTCTTGGATCTATTCACGTCTCGCTCCGATAGTGTTCGGCCAACACTAACAGTACGTAATAGAGTTCCTGCAAAACTGGGCCATATTTTGCAATGAACTAAAGAGTCCCCGTTATATTTATCCAGGGCCGGGCCCGCCGAGTCCCCACCACGAAATCCAAACCTCCTCAGGCTCACTCACCAGCAAGACCCGCGGACAACTAAGGTCTGCACGGACAACTAAGGTCTGCACGGACGCGCCCGTGACGTCATGCGCGCGCGCGCGGGTGCGAGCCGCTCAGCCCACGCATGCGTACTCCACTAGAATTGCACAGCGGTTTGCTGAGGTCTCCCGGGTAAACACCTAGAAGAGGAGGAGCGCGGAGCCGCAGCAAGCTGCTGGCCCCTCCTCTCCTTGCTTCACGCGGATTTCCTGTCCCTCAAAGGAGACACCCCCTAGCCTGCAGGGGGAGCCCGACCAGCTCCTAAAATGGCTAAATCCTGGACTGGAGATGCGGCTTAGCCAGGAAATGCTAGTCTTACAACCCAAAATATAATTCTTAAATACTATACCCAGTAGGAACTCTATTCCAAACCAGACATTGGTTCCGGATTCCATTCTGTCGACTAGAAGCCCTCGAAGCTAAAGCTTTTATTTACCTTTTAAGTTAAACATTCAAATGCAGCTTTTCCAAGGCTGTAAATACATGGTGGTAATGATGTTATTTGTTTTATAGCAGTTTGGTGACATTTGTGCTGTTTTCAGCTATTTAAGCTGAAGAACCTTGCCATTATTTTCTAAAGCTTCCTTTTCTTTCCCCACCCCTGTGTTCATTAAACATAAGTGAACCAGGAATACCAACTAAAGTGGAATTAAAGGGCTGTCCATTAGAAGAGCACAATAAGGCTCAGACCCATACTGTTAGTCACCTCAGCCAGTTGTGAAATACTATTTATGTCTTAAGTTTAGTCCAGTGTATGGATTTTGGATCCGTGCACTTTGGTCGAAAGCAGGGAACCAGAAGATTCTCCTAACTCCAGGTAAGGGCCTAAAGGCAGCATCTTTGACAAGCAGGACATCAGAAAAAATTAACAAGAACCAGCAACCAAACTGGTGACATACTGGTCAAGAGAACCGCTATGACTGGTTATAGTTTCATTATAATAACAGGTTAACATTCTTCAGGAGTGGGAGGGAAATATATATATATATATTTCGAAACTTAAGTGGCTTGTGAACAAAGTCCCCCTTTCCTGGAAAAAGCAAACCTTTTTCTGAAAGAGAAATGCACTGTCGTTGTTTTATGAATTCACACTCTGTTGAGTAAGCTGCTGTACTTGTTCTCTGCGCAAAGCTTTGCATTTGCTTCAGAACTAATTCTCCCATCAATTTGTATCTAACATCAAAGCCTCTACCCAGTTGGCGACACCCTCACTTCCACAACAGTAAAATTGTGTATATCCTCCTATCAGATATTCATGTTTTCCTCATGAAGGAGAGAGAGAGAGAGAGAGAGAGAGAGAGAGAGAGAGAGAGAGAGAGAGAGAACATCTTAAAGAGATGTTCCTCGTCAAGAAATGTTTAAGATGAAATTCCCAGTGATTAATAAGGAACATCAGAATCGGGATGGGAATATTATCAGATAGTACATGAAGCAGTCACTGTAGGTATTATGGGTTGAGTTCCCTTGAGATCCCTTCTTTCCATATTAGCCTGTGTATTGTAATTGATCCTGTCTTGTTTAGGCAGCCATATTGTTGATGTATCACTGGTGTGGTGTCCAGGAGACACAAATCTCATGGCTGACTTCCTGGTCCACTGGCCCTTACAATCATGCCACTCTCTCCTCAGACATTATCTAAGCCTTCCATATGGGGGTTATACCATAGATAAATCCACTGGGGCTAAGCATCCCAGGATCAGTTATTTTCTAAATTTTGACCATTAGTGGATTAACAGTAATGTTTTCTTTTTACCCCTTATAACTCAATCATTTAACTTCTTCCCTCTCCCTCCCTTTATCATATACATATTTACATACTATGAGATCTAATGAAGATGTGTGCCAGAAGTATACATATCTGATTAGTTGGTTGCTTGTTCTAGTGGTTACTCTCAAAGTCTCTGGGATGTAAGTATGTCTTACAAACCAGGTAATTTGTAATCCTGATTTGTTTCATGATCTCCCATTTATATCAGAGTTCAGGATACATCTCACTCCAAACCCTGTGTTGTATTTCTTCACATCAAAAATTAGTTTGTATAAGTGGAGAAAACTAACATGAATAGTAATAATAATACATTTTATTTATAAATAATAAAAGAATAAATTTTAAAATAATAAAAGAACCCACTGACTTAACTAGCACCTAATCAATCAGTTCCTGGTTTCCTTTGCCAATTGAAACAGCTTAAAATGGCTACTTTGATTTTAGTAATCGATGCATTAACTGTTAAAAGTTATAATTTTTAAATATAGTAAAATGTCTCCATGTAAAATATGTAGTGTACAAGTGCTTTTTTCAAAAGCAATGTTTAAAATGAGATTCCCAACTAATAAATAATAAGCATCAGAAGTGGAATGGGAGCTTTATTAGATAATAATGAATACAAGGACTCAATGCAGTTACTATAAGTAATAAATGAAAGATGAAACATATTGATTTAAAGCTGACATTTCTTACATCTTAGTACTTTCAAATTGATTTTCAGTACTTTTGAGAATCTTGATATTGAAGCCATTCACTCAACAATTCAATGCATGGAATTTTCTTTTAAATTTTGATATTTTTTTTGCATGTTCTATGTGCAGCACGCCTGTTCTGCAATCTACTCTCACAGGTTAGATTCCTAAACCACGACAACACCATCTTGTACTGAAACCTAAGGTTTTTCTAGTAATAGTTTTTGAGACTTAGTCTTGAAATGTAACTTGGGTCTGGAATTTGCCATTTAGCCAAGGCTGTGCTGGACCTTTAAATCCTCCCCTGAGTCAGCCTCTTGAATGCTGAGAATACAGCTCTGTAGAGCTATACCATGCTGGGACACAGGAGCTTACTGTAACTCCCCATAACTCCTCATATGCATACACACGGCTGTCTATTTCTGGTTCAGTACACCATCTCCCCTGAACTTTTGCTTCACAGATGCTAGATTTTTTTTTGCACTTAATCGGACTTCTGCGTGTGCTACCAATCTTTCTTTTCTTTTTTTTTTCTTTCTGTGATTTGCTTTGACCAGATACAGACTAAAGTTATGATTGCTAATATTTAGAACTGGTTACTTGTGGTATGTCATCTTCATTTTTCTGAGAAATCTTAAAATCACAACTGTTTATCAGTATGTCTAGTTCTTTGGAAAATACAGAAATGTTCTTTTTTTAAAAATCACCTCACTGGAGCATTTAATCTAATTACTCTGGGTATTTGACTATCTCTTTCAGAGTGTGAGGAAGCTGTCAAGGCCTGTCAGGGAACTTAATGGCCTGCTGCTAAAAAACTGTATAGTTCTCTCAAGACTCAGAATCGACTGTTTCCCTAAGAATGTGTGGAAGGCCAAGGCTTATATAAACACTAGAGGAAAAATGGATTCCTTTTCCAATTACATTTCCCTTGTCCCCTTTCACCTTTATCACTTCCTGTGTACTTTTTGTGTGTGAGAGACAAAAGCATTTATCTGAAGTTTATCTGTCCCCTCCGTTTTATTTCAGTTGTTTTGGTTTTTGTTGTTGTTGCTTTTCATTAATTCAAACAAAATTTTAGTCAATACCTTTTAATTGAAAATATTAGCTTAAAATTCATTCTATTCACCAAATCTAGCTGCTTGCTTCTATTTATTTGTATAGAGATTCTGAAACTATGTTCATGAAATGATAATATTAACTTGTTATTGCTGAGCAGACAACTTGATATTTGTTTTATTTAATTAACACAATTACTGTTTTTATTATTTAGCCATGTAACTAATGTTAACTGATCCAAAATGCTTTTGAAGTTTTCACTTATGTAAGCTCACTTTACCATTAAGATTACCTGATAGTCAAATATACATTTCATATACTATGAAGCTCATATTCTATATCTATAACACCCGTTCACCCCATACATAGAGCTCTAACCATGCACTCATGTTAATATCATTGCTTTATTATGTTCATACTAACTATAAGGTGGACCAGATTGACCACCTGAACAAACCAAACTGTGTTGAACATTTATTAAGAAAGTTGATTTCGTGTCATTTCTCTGCTGCATATACTTCTTGGATTTTAATAATTAAGTTTGGGCCCATTCTCTCACCCAGTGAGCAGTACTTACCAGATCTAACATATTTTGCCTGATTACCTCAGATGGAGAAGCAGTTTCCTTAGCCAAACATTGAACAGCGTGCACGGCTGCCTGATTGTATTGGACACTAAGTTACTCTGACAGCCTGCAGCACCTTCAGCAGACTATTACAACCATGTGGTGGCTCACACTATGCAGGCTGCAGGAGTCCATGCTCTAGTCATGAGTACTCCAGGCTAACTGCACTGGCCTCGGGACGCAGCTCTCTAAGAGAAGCCTCAGAGAATCCCTAAGGATTCTGCATCTTCAAACCAAGGAGAGAGCATTTCACTAGATAGCTCATTGGGAAGCTCGGTGGTGGTAACTGAAAGCAGAGATTGGTCTGTGGGTAACACCCGGGATCCGTGGAACTAGAAGCTATGCTTCAACTCATGAAAATACAGCATTGCATCTGCAGGCTTGGTTTTCAAGTCAGCTAAGAAACATCTACCTTTGCTAAAATAAAATGCTTCTTCCAAACATTCTTTCTAGCCTGTGTGTGATATAGATCACGGGTCGAGTGACCCTAGCTGTTGGGACGAATAGGTAACCACAGCAACAGTGGCATCAGCAGTAGTGGAAAGATTGTAGCTGAAGAGTTCTAGAGGCCAACAGGAGCAGAAATGTGAGAGACAGAGACAGCAGAGATGAAGGAAAGTGGAGACACAGAGAGGGCATGAGACAGTAAAGAGCCAAAGAAAGATAAGGTGGAGGTGGCAGGGACAGAGAGGAGTAGAGGGAGGGGAAACTGTAACCAGAGTAGATTACATGAGAAGAGAATCTATTTTCAATAAACAGAAAATTCAAAACAAAAAAACCTCTACTTCTCAATAGCTATGAGCTTCTGAGTCTGTCAGCTGATTCAGAGGTGACTAAAGAATTAGGGCCTAGAATGATCCCTATCTACGATGAGATTTCTGAGTAAAGTCTGTGACCCCAGCTAGCTGCACCATAAAAACGTGCCTCACAAGGCAGCTCGTCTATGAGGAACTGTTTATTGGACTTTACGAAAATGAGATATGAGTGTCACATTTACATACAAATCTGCAAGGACAGATAGGAGGATCCTACCGTCATCACCTACAGGAACTTTAAAGCAACAAAGAAGGGGGCAGGAGAGACGGTTCAGTAGTTAAGAGCTGCTCTTCCAGAGGTCCTGAGTTCAATTCCCAGTAACTACAACCATCTGTAACGGGATCCGATGCCCTCTTCTGGTGTGTCTGAAGACAGTGAAAGGATAAATGGTTAGCCAAGACATACCTAATATACCAGTCATTTCATTTACAATTAGTCCAGAAGTCTGGCAAAACATTTTATCTTTTCCTATTTACCAATTGTTTAAAACTGTTAGTAGAACTGATGAGAAGACACTGACTTTGTATAAACACAAGTGTGCTTATATGTGACTATAAGTCAGACAAATTTCTCATATATGTCCAAGAAATAGAGAAATAGAAAATCTTACTCTATAAACACCAATATTATACTTATGCTCTGTGTGTGTGTGTGTGTGTGTGTGTGTGTGTGTGTGTGTGTGTGTGTGTGTGTATTTCTCATGAATTATATGAAAACCTACTATGGTCTAAAAATGATTCCAAGACCATATTTTGAGGAATACAAAAAAATAAGAGAGACCTTTAATAATAATAATTAGGTACATCTAATTTCTTTAAACAAATTAATATGAACAAGGTTTTTTCAATTAAAAATTAATATGTTTCATTTATATTTCTATACTTATGCCCTATGTTTTCACAGGAATATGTTTCACTTTATTGCCCAGGCTAAATTAACTTGCCTCAGTGCTTCTGCTGCAGACCCCCCCCCCCAGTAACTAGACTATATGCATGTACTTGTCCCTTATGTAGCTGAATATGTTATTGATATTCAATAATCCTTGGCATTTTCTCTCAGCCAAAGAAAATAATTTAATTATTTTTTTTGTGTGTTTCTGTACATGGTGTCTGGGCATTAGTGTTGAAGTCACAGGAATTGGTTTTCTCCTTCTACCTTTACTTGGGTTCTGGTCCTAAAATTAGGAAAACCCATCTCAATAAAGATAACTTTGATTAAATTATACAAAAGATGTATACTCAGATGTGCAAATTGTTATCAAAATTGTTTTGAGTGTTTTAAGTCTTTTGATTGTTCTACAGGTAAACTAACTTAAAGTTAAAATAAAATTTCCGAACAGGGCCATTGTGTGCACAAAAATTATGTCTCTATTTCTGTGTCAGAGATGCAGAACTAATCCAATGAGGAGGGAAAATAAAGTGGGCTCAGCCAAAGGCCAGAGAGATTTTATGACTCTGTACTTCGATGCCTATATTGCATTCAATTTATACATTGAACAAAGAAGTCTTAGCATCATTGAGGTAACAAATAGTTAACAATAGCGAGTGTAAGGGCAAACATTGACACACATTGTAAATATTTGATATGTTTATGAATGCAGCACTACCTATAGAAACGAGTACACAAAGAAAAGCTAGAGAAAATAGTGCTAAAAATAACGACATAGATATTAGGGTATTCAGAGAGATCTTTCAACTTAACATCATGGGAGTAATATTTACTCTATGATCTGGGAATCCCTTTATTGGCATGTCTTAAATCCTGTGTTGCTAAATGACACCCTGAAAATCCTGCATGTATACAGTCCTCTTTCTATTTAAATCTTAGACTTAAAAAGTAGTGTTGAATGAGGATCGTAGTCTAAAAGTCAAAACAGTCAGGAGGAGCAAGCAATTTGTTAACTTGAAAACTTTCACTTTCTTCCCTGAATTTTTGAGTGATCAAAATTTGGGATAATTTTATAAACTTTATAAAGAATAATTTTGGATAATAGAAAGCTTACTAAGAGTTTGTATGCTTTAAAGGTTTATCGCGATTATTTGGAATAATTGGGAACCATTCGTATTGTGTTCAAAATGTACTTTTTAACACAGAATGGCATGTTGTTTCACTGTCAAAACTTTCCTCTATTAGTTAAAATTGAATACACGTCTATTCATTATCCTCATACATTTTCACAGGAAGTGCGGAAAATACTGAGATCCTCTTGATGAAAGTGAAAGCAGTTTGTTGTTACTCTCATGCAGCAATATCAGAGTCTAAGAACAAATCTTAATCTTTCCCCCCACAACCTGTTCATTATAGACTGTGTCGACAAAAATCATGGGATTGGGTGCACAGTATTAATTACAGAGTGAAATCTTACTGATCTTCCCCCGTATTTATATCAACTGTTAAACAAAAATCAGTTAAAAATGTCTTCCCCTGTGATTAGAGAACAATAGGGGTGATTGCTATGTAATCACATTACGTGTTAGAGGATATTCTACACAAAATATGTCCGTTTGGCCCAGACAAAGGTATAGAATATGTAGAGAAATACGACTAATTTGATATTGCTATTTATTTTCCAATTTAAATGGTGTGAATAGGACGACTTTAGATGTGCTTACATTAGACCAAAGGGAGACTGTCAAAACAACATGCATCTCCTTCCTTTCTCACTCGTGTCAGGCCATCTATGCTGTTGCTACCCATATTAAGCCTCCTAATACTAGAAATAGTCATCTAATAATAGGAAGGTTTCTTGTTATTAGAGGAGCTCCTATCTTTTTCATTTCTGCCAGAAAGCTTTCATATCAAACCAAGTGTCCTTTAGCAAAAACTCTCCATCCTCTTGGCTGTACTTAGATTCAACAATGAATCTGTGATCCAAATCACGCTGAGATGCAAGGCATTATATGCAGGCATCTCTAGGGAGACATATCCAAGCTTTCCACCTATTAACAGATATAAATGTGAAGTCAGTCGCTTCTCTTCCTAGCACAAAACGAGAAAATGTGTGCATCCATTCTGGCAGCCATTACATGATCAAAGGAAGCCATGTGAACAAAGAACTCACTTCATGTTTGAGTGGGTGATGCACAAGATAAAAATTAAAGGCAAAATCTAGTTCTCTGCAAATAAAGGCAATGGTCAGGCCTTAAGTAAATTTTCACCAAAGCTCACTGATCTCAACATTTCTACTGATACACACTAGCATATTTTCTTACTTTTAGTTTTGGGTTTTTTTATTAACAGGAGCAAAATACAATCTTCCTTAATATAAAAAATATTTACCCACTACTAATCTGTACATTTAGTATATAGAATGTAGAATAATACAAAAAATATAATGTGGCTAGGGAATATAGCCTATACATACATCCTCGAGCCATGGCTTGCTGTGTCTATATCTCTAGTTTTGATGTTTCCATTCTCAACTTGTGTTTGTTTTTTTTTTTAATTCAGCCCTCCTATTTCAGTGGCATATCAGATATTTCTAATTGGATGTCTTGCATTTTTCTCCAACGATAACAGTGTAAGCTATAATACTGATTTAATAAACTCTTAACATTTCTCTGCTCATGTGTTAATCATGTCACCTCAGTCAATGGTACCACGTTCATTCTGTCATTTAGGCTACTTTGGACTGAGTGAGATGCCCTAGACAAATGTGAAAGCCCAAGTGTGATAGACTTGAAGGGGAAGCTTTGGGAAGATAACTGAAGCATGAGGTACAGCCTTCAGGTTGAGAGCAGAGTTCTTGTTAAAACAAAAAGTATGATTCCTTTCTGTATCATATGAGGAAACAAGAAAAAGATAGTTACCTGTGTATCAGGAACCAAGCCCTCACCAATCACCAGATATGCCATTGCTTGGATCTCTCACTCTCCAGATTCCAGAATTATGAAGATTATATGGTCATTGTATAAGTGACCCTGTTTGTACTATTTATTATATCAGCCTAAACTGGTAGATAGGATATAGAGCCTGAAGTACCTTAGAGATTTTACCTCTTTGGTCATTACTTGGCATATCCATAGGTAATGTTATGTTGATTCCTAAGAAGGGATCCATTTTCCCGTCTTGGAATGAACCATATCCACTAATCCATTTATCCTTCATGGGCCCAAAATCACAGCATCCTTCAAGAGCTTCCCCATATCCATGCTTAACCATTTACATCTAATTCTCCACTTAGGAGCAGAGCTATTCTTTTAAAATATAATCATCAGATGTCATTTTACCTTGCAATATGAAAAATATTTTCCATTTACACTAAGGAAAGAAATAACATGGCCTCTTACTAGTTTCCTCAATTCCTTTTTGCTAAATAGTACTCGTTATGGTTTTATTTTTGAAATAATGTAGACACATTACCTGGAATTCTCTTCTCATATACCCCTTTAACTCATTTCCTCCTACTTAAAGTCATTGCTGCAGTCACCTAATCAGAATGCATTTGCCTGTCATCTACTCTTTTCCATTTAGTATTTTGAATTTATTTTCAAGCAACTAGGCAACCGCATAATATTGTAAAAGAAAATGAAAAAGAACACTTATACATTCTCCCTAATAAAATCAAAGTTTTTTTCATTTACCACTTGTATACAAGAACATCAAAGACTGTATCTAAACAAAAAGTATGTCAGCTGTGCATCGAATTAATTGGAGACTATCACTGGAGTTCTGTTTATTGGACAGCTAATAACTCTTGACTAGAAGTGAGCTCTATTATGCCAGAGATTTTATTTTTACTTATCACTTGGAAGGATCTATGATACTTAGTAAATATTAGTTGACTTAATAATAGTTTTGTAACAATTTGAGAAGCATTGGTCTTAGGTATGCATTTGATTAAGTCACCAGTGGGCAGGGAGAGAGGTATTTTATCTAAATTCATAAGATAACAACATATGTAATAGTGTACTTTGTAATTTATCTTCTTTTAAACCATGTATATTGCATTTTGATGTTAGTTATAAGCAAAATATCCTTACCATCATGGCCTTAAGATCTGTTTTATTCATTAAAATCCTACAC
This sequence comes from Rattus rattus, assembly GCF_011064425.1. Classification (NCBI taxonomy): domain Eukaryota; kingdom Metazoa; phylum Chordata; class Mammalia; order Rodentia; family Muridae; genus Rattus; species Rattus rattus. The sequence continues at coordinate 114,170,879 of NC_046159.1, forward strand.
ATTCCTTCAGTCAAAGTCTCTCCTAGAAAAAAATTACTAAAACAAGTTTTTCAACTCCTGAGATAGCTAAATCCATGTAGATACTATATTACATTTCTATCAACTAACCATATAATTTGAGAATTATACTTAAATACTGAAAACATATCAACTATTAGAATATTAACTACACTAAAGTAGATTGAATGGCTCCAACGGGGGCCTTAAACATGGAGCCAGTACATACAAGCTCTTGGAGAGCCTGCAGAGAAAGATTATTTTCGAGAGTACATGGAGAAGAGTTGAGCAGTGTCATTTTCTTCCTTGAGCAAGGTGTAGAGGGCAAGTGCTTAGATCACTGAAGCCAGGCATAATCAGACAAAAGCAATTGGCACAGTTGTTCATCATTTTTCTTCAAAATTCTCCTGAGGCCAGCTCTGATGTTAGAATCTGGATCCACATCCCAGCAAGCAGAAATCATCAAATGAACTATCAGATGCTACAAAACCATCACCCAATTTTTACTTTGCTTTACTAGCAGAAGTCACCAGTTTAACAGGAAACCAATTTTGATAGGTTAGAGAGCAATTTTTCAAACTAATATAACAAATGTCTTAAAAATGAATCACAGACAGAAAGAGATAAAGAGGAGGAGGAGGAGGAGGAGGAGGAGGAGGAAGCAGCAGCAGTAATGGGCCTATTATAGATAGGATTAAGCATAACTTAATAACAAAAAATTCACTCCAATGTCTAAATGAAATGGAAATACTTAAGGAAATAATTACTGCTTAATTGTAAATTGACAGCAAATATAACTCAACATAAAATACGAATAACTGTAGGTAATGTGGAGGAGAGTGAAAGATTCCTATTAAAAAAGAATTTGTTCCTTAGAAAGATCAGTTTTTAAACTGCAAAGGAAATGGAAATGAAGTCTATGCTCTCTTTTACAAAAAAAATATGAAATACAATTATTATCCTAGATAAAATTGGTGAGCCGAGACTTTAAAGACCCTTTATGAAAGACATCAAAGAGCAATAAGCATATGCAGGAGATCAGAGGGGAGGTTATGTTGAATGTAGCCTCTTTTAGGCTTTATGCGTGGGAGGGTGCTCTTTGCAGTGAAGCAGCTGCCCTGATTACCTATGCTTCTGTAAGTAACACACCAACCTTGCTGCTGTAAGCTCAACAACCAAGACGGTTCACTTGATTTAAAAACAAACAGAAATCCGCTAAATGACTAAATAAGCATTGAGACACTTTAAGACCAAAGGGTGAGATTGTTCACAGTTACAGAAAGCCTTGCAATTTGCTAGAGGGGCAGATCTCCACAGGATGGATGCCGTGCGTGAAAATTACAATAACTGGTATCCTTGACCTCATTATCAAGAGTGCAGGCTGTACGGGCAGCCTTCCTGATCTTTGTCTTTATGATGTTGCAGAATCATTGGAATTGAAGAAAACAAAGTTGCATGTTTCCCATTTTTGCAACAGGGAAGTTAATCATTTCCCTTGTACATGTCTACTGAAAGCTCTGTTTGCATCTTGTCCACACTAAGCTCTAAAAGAAACCAACACAGAAAACAAACCAAACGACCTCAACATGAAACAAATAACACAAAACTGGGGCAAGAGAGAACTTCTCCTGATGAAAAGCATGGGTGGTGGGGGAAATGATGCCAAAAATAACATATATGAAAAGCTTAAAATAAAGATGACCATCAAAATACTGCAGTGTGGAGTACATGAAAACTTTGGTTTTGGGTTTTCCCACGGTGTCAAGTAGCTTGACCGGTCTTTTACTGTGAGTCACCATTCTGTCACTGTGAGAAATAGCCAAGACAATTGACTTATACCAAAACAAGGGGTTACATTGGTTTATGGTTTTGGAGGTCAGTTCATAACCAACCAGCTCCATTGGCACTGAGCTGTGGGATAGTGATTAGTACATGGTAAAATAGTCAATAAGTTTATGGTTAAGAATAAAAGAATGAGAAAAACTGCAGAATTCCAGTATTCCCTTGGAGGGCATATTTCTAATGGACTTGAGGACAGTGCCTTAGGCCACAACTTTCAGAATTTCTTTCTTTTTTTTTTTCTTTCATTGGATATTTTCTTTATTTTTATTTCAAATGTTATCCCCCTTCCCAGTTTCCCCTCTGGAAACCCCCTCTCCCATCTCCCTCTCCCTGCTTCTATGAGGGTGCTCCCCCATCCACCCACTGCCTCCCCACCCTGGCATTCCTTACACTGGGGCATTGAGCCTTCCCAGGGCCAAGCACCTCTCCTCCCATTGATGCCCAACAAGGCCATCCTTTGCTATATATGCTGCTATATATGGGATGCTCCATGTGTACTCTTTGCTTGGTGGTTTACTCTACTGCTTCCCAATAGTGACTTTTGTTGTTGTTATTGTTGTGTTTTTCCAGACAAGGTCTCTCTGTATAATCTTGGCTGTCCTTGAACTCTTTCTGTAGACCAACTTGGTCTCAAACTCAGAGATTTGTGGGTCTCTGGGTCTCTGCTTCCCCAGTGCTGGAATCAAAAGCATGTCATACCACCACCATTAGTCTACAAATTCTCTCTCTCTCTCTCTCTCTCTCTCTCTCTCTCTCTCTCTCTCTCTCTCTCTCTCTCTGTCTCTCTCTGTGTGTGTCTCTCTGTGTCTGTCTGTCTCTGTCTCTATATATCTCTATCTATATATTCATTCTATTTCTATTATTTCTATTGCTCTTAAGGTACACCATGGCCACAGCAACTCTTTATAAAGGAAAACATTTCATTGGGGCTGGCTTACAGTTTGAGAGGTTTAGATCATTGTTGTCACGGATGGAAGCATGGTGGCCTGTGGGCAGATAAGTTGCTGGAGAAAGAGTTTAGAGTTCTACACCTGGATCCTCAGGAAACAGCGAGAAAGCCGGCTTGAGCTTCTGAAACCTCAAAACTTTTTTCCTTATGACACACCTACTTCAACAAAGCCATACCAACTCTAGCAAGGCTACTCCTCCTAATAGTTCCACTTCCTATGACCCAGCAACTCAAACACGTAAGGAGGTCATTCCTTCAAAGCAACACAATATGGCAATACATTTTTACATCAAGGAATCCCCGTAAATGCTAGGCATTGTTACATCAAAGCCCCATAGATGGTTCTGTTCTTATTCTCATTTATAGACGACTAAACTGAACTACACTGTGGTCATTAGATTTGCCCCAAATTGGACTCAGATGATAAATAGCAGAGATGAGATTTGATTTTACAAAAATGTAAGTCTAGATATGCTTCCCAATAAAATTTAGTAATTAATTGTTCTGTCAGTTATAATTCTGTTCAAGAATATACTTTGATTAAAAAATGTTTTTTCTTAGTATTAATTAGTAAATTAATTAGTAAATTCAATGTCATTCCTAGTTTTGATAAAATCTTTGACAGTGTCATTTAAGCTTTTGTTGCTCATGTTCAGAAATTTGGTTTTTCGTTCATTTTCATTGGTTGGAGAATTTGCTGTCTTTGTAATAGAAGCTAAATAGTGCATAAGAATCACCAAGAAATGAAAGTGTCTTAATAAGGTAGCTGTAACTGAAGTAGAGCATTTCTCCTCTAGAATAAAGTTGAAAGCATGTAAATAATTTGGAGTCAACAATGTATGAAATAAATAGAGGAAACACACAATGCTTTTGCTGTTGGGTGGCTCTAGGCTTCTATTTTCAGAGCAGTTCACAAGAGACTAAGGTGTTGGTGTAGATTGAAGACGGCTGCCTCGGAAACACAAGAGACTGCTGCTCTGCTACTTGAAAACCAGGGTCTCGGACTGAGAAAACATAAAAGTCAATGGTGAGAACAGCAAGACTTCAGTGAAATTGAAGTTAATAGTCTGAAAAGTGAAGCGATGTTTAAAGGAAAATAAAATCATGAAAGTCCTTATTTTCTCTGTGCATCTACTGTCTTAGTCTGTTCTTCAACATGTTCCTTTAAACTCACCTGTAGGAGAATGTCTGTTAGGCAAATTCTACAACGCATGTAACCAGGGAAATATATAACAATGTCTGTGCATCCTGCTTGGACTTGATGTTGTGATTGTAATTTCTATTTTATTTGGTAATTTTTAATTACATGTAAGTATTGATATCTAGAAAATCATATCATTATTTTCAAAATCTGTATAAATTGGCACACAAAAAAATGAGGTTTTTGCTACATTTTTCAACTCTTACATTGGAAACCCCAGGCTATCCTATTCACCATGACAAAATCGTTATGACATGAATGCTGTAGGATTCTGTTTCCCGTAATTTGGAAAAGAGTGATATTTTTTATTTATCAATATCTGACTGCATCTTTTGTAAGTTTAATGAAAACCCTTCCGCTTATTTTATAATGTTGCTATTTCCTATCAAACAATTCAAAGGAAGTCCTTAAATAATGGATGATATAAAAAGCAAACAAGCTCCTAAAAGAGATCAGATAAAACCGTGACAAATACCTACTATCCTCATCACTTAGATACTATAATTAAACTGTAACTAAAATCACGCACACACATGCAACACACTTATGAGAAATAATGAAAATTTCTCATGTCAAATAGAAAAGCAGCAAGAACACAGTTGGTGCTGTTCATCTGCAATGCTGGGAGACCTGACATTTAATTTCTATGTAGAGACAAAAGCTTTTAGTGTTCTGTGACAGTTGAAATGCAGACTTGCAATAAAAGCAGCTACTCTAACCTTTGATGGTAAAGAAGTGCAAAAGGCTTCCAGTGACCCAACACAGACTATCTGATCATATAAAGAAATTCTCACAAGAGTTTTAAATTGTATTTGTCATGCATGAGCTTCAGGTCCAATCTTAAACTTTTTGTATGTGTGAGTTGTTTATATGTGAGCATTAATGTAAAACTGTAAATGTTGATATAACTCCTATAGCTCTAAGTGTAGGCATAGAGATATGAGAACAGAAATGGAAGTGCAGGAGTAAAGGTTAAATTACAGTTAAATTTAGGACAAGTTATCATTCAGGAATCCCTAGGAGATGAAACTGACAATACTCTATATGCCATACACTGTATACTGCCTGTGGTGAGGGAAAAGAAAAAAAAAGAAGGCATAAGTGGGAGAGAAGAGAAGAGGATAATGTAGGAAATGATAGATAGGGAAAGGAGGAGAGGAGGAAGAATGGAAGAGGGGAGGGGAGAGAGAGGGGACAGAGCTGAGAGAAGGAGTGGGAAGGGAGGAAGCAGGAGAGTACAGTAAGTTAGAGAAAAGAGATTCACAACTGGGGATATTTACCATGTTCAGATTCTGAAGGATAGGCAGGGGAGCTACAGACCCAGGGAACAGTTGTGGTTTTGAAGGTCACTCTCTATTCTCTTAAAGCCTTTGACTGGTCAGATGAGGCTTACTTAAACTCTAGAGAGTACTCTGCTTATTAAAAGTCAAAATTGTTTTTATATGAACACTATACCTACATCATTTCTATCCCTTCCTCTTCAATGTTCCCCTACTCCATTTCAAGATATTGACCTCTTGTTCTTTAAGTATTATTATTATTATTGGTGTTATACACACACACACACACACACACACACACACACACAACAGAGAGAGACAGAGACAGAGACAGAGGAAGAGAGAGCGAGAGAAAGTCGACTACTGTTCATAATTCTTTTTACCTCAAAACAAAATTAAGTCAGATATTCTGAGAAATTTGCTCCTTTTGGGGTAATCTCTAACATAGCTTGATATTTGATTCCACTAATTTTAATTTTAATCTATTGAATTGATTCAATGAAATAGGCAGAGGTGATTTCAGTATATGTGTTTGTGTGTGACCAGAGATTAGCCTAGTAGTCACATTATGCTATCAGTACCTCAAGGAAATAGTGTAGGACCCTGCGAGTCTTTCGATGGCACATAGGAAATAAGTCTCAAATTTTAGTTGGACAGTTTAATATTATCACGTGTAAGAAGAAACACCCTTTTATCCTCCATATAGTTGTTTTATGTTTTATTAAAAATTCACTTTTAAACCTTAATTTTATTCATTATTTATGGGCATAATACAAAGGTCACCTCATCTCATCATGACATGATAGATCAACTGGAGAAAATTCTCAGGTGAATGCAATAGACAAGTCTTTTTGTTCCATGCTTACTATGATGTGTGTCGGGCCGTGCACACATGGCCTGCCTGTCATTCATGTCTAGTTTGAATATGTAAAGGAAGCACATACCTGCACATACACTACAAAAGTAACTACTAGGAGCAGGAGGCTTATCTATGAGTTCAAATGCACCCTGGTCTACATTAATGAATTTTAAGACTCTGCAGAAACTACACAGGGAGGAGATGTACTGAGGTTGGGAGCACAACAGATATTCATACACACTCAGGCTTATCAGGTTCATATCTCAGCATTCTGATACAGTAAGACAATGCACACACCATTGAGAAAATGTTCAAGAGAGTCAAAAGTCAAAATCTTTGAATACTAATCTCATCTAAAACGCACTTTGACAGCAACACACAAAGCAATACTCAACTAACTCAGTATTATGGCCTAGATAAGTTAATATGCAAAATTAAGCACCTTTCCACAATGTGACCATGAAAAAATGAAGTATTCATGGGCAAAGAGTGAAGTATTTACAGAACTGAACTTACGCAACAAGAAAAATCACAAAATAATCAATATACTTAAAACTTGTAGAGAAATGATCTGGAGTCTGATGTCCTACAAAAAAACAAGTCCTCTAAGTGAGAGGAAATGGATGTACTTTCAAATGTTGACAATTTCCATTTAACTTTTCATACAATATACTTTGGCCATATTTTTCCTCCAATTACCACCACTGCTTGTCCACTCAATTTCATAATTCTTTTCCTCACTTCAAAACAAAGCAAAGCATAAAATCTTCACCTCCCCCCAATCACATGCACAAACAAAAACTGAACAACAAAAAGCAAAGACCATGGAATCTATTTTGTGTTTGTCAACTGCTGTCGAGCATGCCAGAGTTAGCATACCTCTTACTACTCTCTTGAAGAAACTCATCTCCCCTTTCCCAACAACTATCAATCACAGATAGCTTCTTGGTCAGGGTTGAGACTTTTACTCTTCTCCATGATGAGATTTTTTTATCTGCTTTGAACCTGTTCAGGTGTTGTAGATGCTGTCAGCCTCTATGAGTTCATATGTACATGAGCCTTATTGTGTTTGGAAGACACTGTTGTCCACCTCTGGTTCTTTCAGCCACTCTCTTCTGCAAGGGGAGGAAGATTTTGATATAGACATACCTTTTAGGGCAGACAGGGTTTTGTTTTGTTTTGTTTCTTATGCTTTGGTTTACTAAGTGAGACAAGGTTTCTCTGACTGTCCTGGATCTCTCTCTGTAGACCAGGCTAGTCTTGAACTCAAAGATCTTCCTGCCCCTACCTCCTCAGTGCTGGAATGAAACCTGTCCATCACTATAGCTGGCTCTGTTGGTTATACGTTTAAGGATCACTTAGAGAGCATCCATCATGTCTACTTAATGATTTGCTTCAGGAAGAAGAGGTTTGTGTTCAGAATGTCAGGACAGGAGTCATAAATGGATTTGCTAAAAGGATATGCAAAATAGTTATAAATGTAAACCAAGACTACTATACAAATAGTGACTGAGCTTGTAGAATTCAAAAACAAGATGTGTCTTATAAATCTAGTTATTTACCTGGAAGAATATTATGATGACCATACATGCAACGGTACTTCCTCAATTTAGAAGTATAGGTTGAGTCACTAGATAACAGACAAAAGGATGTACACCTTCAACAACTCAGGGATGATAAATGGGAAAAAGATGGTTTAAATGAAGAAAGCAGGGGCTGGGGATTTAGCTCAGTGGTAGAGCGCTTACCTAGGAAGCGCAAGGCCCTGGGTTCGGTCCCCAGCTCCGAAAAAAAGAACCAAAAAAAATAAATAAATAAATAAATGAAGAAAGCAGGGATGAAGAGAATAATAAAATCAAGTAGAAGATATATGGAAGAAATAGAGCAATTAGAACCACAATAAGGAAGATCAAATAAACTTAACAACTTGGAGAATTTGCTCAGTGGTATGTGCTAGGATAGCAAGGGCAGGCTTAGTTCTGTTTCTTGTACCATGTCTACAGACATGTTAGATGTTTACTACTATGAGCTATTTTGAAAGTGTAAACCATAGTGACATGATATATTTGAAATAAAAACAGATGGACATAACAAGGACTACATACCAGAGTGTATGTATGTATATATGTATGTATATACATACGTATATATGTATATATATATTATATATGCGTGTGTGTGCGCATAAGTTTACAATTCTCAGGAAAATAGTTTTAGACTAAAAGCTTTATTAAAGTTTAAAAGAGTCATTGTAGAATGATACATTAGAAATGCTAGAAAGATAGAACAAGAGAAAGATACAGAAATTAACTGCCTATTATTCACACACATATAATTTTCAAAAGGTTTAACACCAGATTAGACTTATCTGAAGAAACTCCTATTTACTCCCTGATCTCTCCCTTTGAACATTTCGATCACATTTCTCTGACTAAGCCTTCCATTGTTGATTTTTTTTCTACTCCTTTCTACCTCCCTCTTTGCTGCTGTATGGTGGTTGTATATTGAGTTAGAGGAAACCTCACAGGAGGGTTGTCTTTTATGTGTCTATAAGTGCCATGTACCCTTACAACTATTATAAATAAATAATCATCATCATTGGGGATGAAATAAAACATAAAAATGTCAACCTTTCAAAGAAAAATGAGTTAGCTTCCTTTTCTAACTATACCTTAGAGGAACATTCTTATAAAATTGGAGAAACTTTTCAAGAAGTATGTTATTTAAGTTAAAAAAGAGAAAGAGAGAGAAACAAAGGGTGATGCCTCCATCTAAGGTAAACAATTTTCCTGAATCACCACCTTGTTTGAATGGTGAAAATCTTATGTTCCCGAAAACTCTTAATAACAGACAAACTAGGGAAGATGGATGTCCCATATCATCCCCCTTTCATACATGAGAAGCAAATGTGTTTGACTAAAAATTATGAAGCATCAGTTTTCTGCTTGGCACCATGGAATATTGGCTATGAGCTGTGAGCTACAAATGAAGGCTCCAAACATGACATGGCATTCATTGCGTTAGAAAATAAAATCAAATAATCGGTGCTCAACTGCATAAAATGTATTTGTCACAAGTGAGAGCAGTTGTTACCCAAGAAATAGGCGAATGATATGAGTTACCCCTGAGAGGCCCAGAGGGCTACATAAGTTACTTACATGGGGTAAGGCTGGACAAATGCTTTCCAAAGGACACATCTGTTTCAGTTTTCTGGTTCTTTCCATTACATTCTCCAGTACTTAAGCAGTGACTGATATGCATGTGCTGTTCTTGTTAACTTTCTTGAGATGCAAATACTAAATTTTACATCATATTCCAAGTCTTTTATATTTTATCCCTTTGATCTAATACTCTTTTCCTCATTTCTTTTTAGTTGCCCCATCAGACTTGTTATTTAATACTGTTTTCCCTCCTGCAACATTTTTCTTTGTCTCTCTGATCCTGATTCCTATTCTTTTTCTGATACAGGATAAAGGAAACTGGGGAGTAACAGAAAAGTATCCCCAGGACAAAGTCAATATACATTCTAGTGTAGCATATATGGTAAAAAAAAAAAAGGAACTAATTAAAATAAGGAATATATCCACAGGGAAGCAAGAAATACATAGGTCATCTTAATTTGCTACAACATATTATATGTGATTCTACTGTTTAAAAATAGATATACTAGAAAAATAGATGTTTTTAAATAGCAACCATGTAACTTGCCTCCATCTTGACTTATGACAGCATTAGGATGAAAGCAACCTGTGTAACTGGCAGCCATCTTTACTAGGGTTAGGGGATACAAGTTATGTAACTTCAACAGCAGCTTGGTTACCATGATCATTTGCAATAAAGGCACAATTATAAAATCTCTTTGTTCTGCTAAGCCTTCTGCTTATCTCTGCATTACCTTTTTATACTAAGAAGACAGTAACAGGTCTACTCAAGATATCTAAATGTCTACTCAAATTAACTAAAACTGACTTAGAGTTGTACGTCTAACTGTGTCTTTGCCAACTGTTTTCAACACCAGGCTCCAAGAAATTTTAGATAAGAAATTATTTATGTTAGATAAATTATATATATACATATATATATACATACACACACACATATATATATGTATATGTATGTGTATATATATATATATATATATTTGATAAATAGGGTTTACAAATTCCTAAAGTGTACTCAGGTCAGTAGTAACTGAAGGAAAGAAAGATGTCTAGCCCCTTGATCTCTATTAACTTTATTAAGTTTTAGATATTTGTCTAGCCTCATGTCTTTGGTCACTTTATTAGGCGTTAGCTATTTGATAAACCGAGTCATATAAAAAAACCCTGCAATATTCTACAAGAATACACTATGAAAGGATACACTATGAAAGGATTCAGTTACAGTCTCTCTGTGGACTATATTTATGGTTTACAGCTATATTTGGATGCCAAAAAATCTTCAAGTGAATCTTCAACTCAAAGTTTTTAAGGTTCGAACTTAACAGAGATAAAGATGTAAAGTCTTAATCTTACAAAAGGTACTAGTGTATTGTAAAGTGTTAAAGACAAGACGTGTAAGTTAATGGTCAGTTATTGCATAATGGTTCAAATTCTTTAATGTTCTCAGAACTGTTTATAGCTGAGCAAAGTTCAAATGTAATTCATTTACAATAACAAGCTTTATTTAGCCTCTTAGTATGTGTTTTCAAGGTCAAGCCTAAAGAAAGTAACTAAAAACAAATATCGTTTGTTTAAATCAGAATAGTAAATAGATAATGGTCCTCATACTCCTTAGAGAGCTGTTGAATATGATATTTAAAAGATTTAATAACAAAACCTTTCTATGATAGAAAGAAATGCTCTCAGAGAGTAGACCCTAAGTTCTCCAAAAATCATGATAGGCACAGACTTTTGCACCTGGATTGTGGTAACACTAACAATGAGCACACCTGCTCCCTACCTCCACGATAGGCACAGGTGTCTGCACCTGGATTGTGGTAACACTAACAACTGAGCACACCTGCTCCTTACCTCCACTGCTTCCAGGGTTTTGCCCAAAGTGTAGACACCTTTGTGTTGGTTGCCTTATTCTCCTTGGCCTAGTTAGGTCAGTTTTCCCACCATTTCTGGGTCAGGGAGCAGAAGGCTAATGCTTTCCTGTATGAAGATTTAGTACGCAGTAGCCAAAAAGCTACCACTATTCCATCCTTCCCCAGACACCCTCCCATCCCCATTGAGGCCATTGAAGCCATTGAAGCCATTGAAGCCATTGAAGCCACCAAGACCACAGGAGCCTAGAGTAACTGCCCACATAGTGGTAAGTCTCTGTCATTTTAATTGTTATATAGGCCAATAAATGATACATTGGCATATATTCCTTGCTATAATTTATCCTTCTTAGATCTTTGACAGCATTGGGGACAAAGCTACCTGTAGGTTTATCAGTTTAACAACAATAACATACCAGCTCATTCCCTGTTCTGCAGCTATTTCTCAGTTCATTGTTTCTAGAGCTGCTAGGTCGGCTGAGAAAGGAAGACTCAGTTTACCTTACTGACTGACTTCAGGCTGATAAAGATACACTCACAAAACAGGTTTCAAAGTAACTTGTTACTACTCCTTTGTTTAAAGGAACTTGCTCTGCAATGACTGCTTTCAATAATCAACCATCTGTGTCTCCTGGTAAATGATTATAGAGAAGGAAGGGTTTAAAGTTTTTGAAAGCTGTGAGTGTCTAAGAAAGTGATTTAAGCTGTGTAAATGCAAGTTGAAAAGGGACAGGAAAGTGATATAAAGTACATAAAAAGGGAAATCGTTCGACTTCTTTCCCTATGTATGCTATTGCTATACTAAAACTTCAGAAGTTCAGAGTTTTAACATTAATCAGTAGTTCATTAAGCTACTAATCTACCCTTGGTAAAGCACTGATTGCTATTACCCTGCTCACAAACTCAAAATTTTTCTATATTCTTTGTTTGTCTTCTATGTGTAGGTAAAATATGCTTCTCACTGAGCTGAAAGCATCTTTGTCCAATCTATATATAAACTCTCCAGACAGAGGAAAAATGTTCATGCTTTTACCTAATAATACCATATTTGGATCCCCAAGCTTTTATTATTAGTTAAAGGCAGGAGTCTGCTGGCTTTTTTTTTTTCTGTTTTTGTTTCTTTTTTTTTCTCTCTTTCTCTACAATGTGGATTTCAGTACCAGTTACAAACAATGGTAATGCTAATACAGTTAAAACTTTTATCTCTTTTTGTAGAGTTTTAAAAAATCATGTAAGCTTCAGGGCGTTGATTTGAATCCACCTCTCACAGGTCAAATAGACTCAGATAAATATCTCTAAGTTTCCATGCTTCCTGAAGGCGGGGTATCCCCCTCCTGGTCTTCAGACTCCCCTCCACCAATACCTTGAGCCTAAAAGTTTCAAATACACACCCAAGATACAAATTTCCTTGAAAACTCCTTAACTTTACCTTCTTTTCCTAGTTTCTCTTTCTCAACAGGTTTCCAACAAACTGCCCACAACTGCCTGGCCCTAGGTGTATCCTAGACTACTCCAAGGGGCCTGTACTTTCCTATCCCCAGGGAGTTCTACAGAACCCGAGCAGTGAATAAAATAGCAGTCAACAACAAAACAAAGCAAAACAAAAAACCCAAAACAACAACAACAACAACAACAACAACAACAACAACAACAACAACACCCCCCCCACACACACAAGTCTGTCTCTTTCTTCATCCTACCAGCCCTTTAAACATCCTACCACCCTACTGGAGCTCCAACCATAACACCCCAATCTCAGCAAAAAGTAGTAGTTATAGATTACTTTGTTCTTTTTCATCAACAAAAGCCAAGAAGGTTGGTCTGAAACCCAGGGAAAGCCTCATATCTTCTTCCAGCACTTCTCACCGTGCTCCTTACACTAAACCTCTCCCTACCGGGGACTGGGCCTCAGCTTCCCCCACCCCCAGACTCTTAGCTATATAATGTAGACATTTTGGCTACTCCAGTCTCTTGGCCTGGGCTGCTTTTCTTGGTTAGCTGCTCCTGTTTCTTTCTCTACTCTTCTCTCTTCTAAGTCCAGTTTCACTGGCTGGCCTTGTTCACCTTGGACTCTTCCCTCTACCTGCCTTCTCCCAGAATCAACAATAAAAATCCCCACATTTTAGGAGTAGCCATGACCTCCTTGTCCTCCCTCTATTTCTTTTCTTTTGTTCTACTTTTCAACCCTTATGGTTGATGGCTTAATTTATGAGTCAAGTGAGCAATTAAGTTGCCATGTGCTTTACTTAAAATCTTGCACATTTTCTGGTTAAATGTGATCTTTTGGTTCACTGCCCAATTATCATTTTTTTTTCTTCAGCCAAATGAGTTAGTTTAGGACTGTAAACTATCATGTGTTGCAGGATATTTGATCCCACTGTGAGTCCTGAGATTGTGTTGTTTATTGAAAAGCCCTGCTTCAAATTATAGTGTGGCTCAGCCCTTACCACACACCTTCCTTTCATCCTTCTGTCTGGAATATAGACACACCCTAAAAGTACACACCTTTAGTTCTGACAATGAAGGTATAGTTAGTTTGTTGAAGGAATCACTCACGTTTAAAGGTGATGTCTAATTGAATGGCAGACAAAGTGAGGAATCAGAGAAAGATTTGACATGATATGCCCAACTCTCACAAGAAGATAGAGGAAAGAGAAGCTACTTAAGGAACAAGGCAAAGAGAGAGGGAAAAAAAAAGAGGCAGAAAGGCAGTTTCAAAGGGACAGTTTTACAGAGATAGTTTTAAAGAGAGTTTTAAAGATAGTATTTTGGGCTGGCCTTGTTCAGCCTGGACTCTTCCCTCTACCTGCCTTCTCCCAATATCAGTAATAAGAATCTCCACATTTTAGTAGTAGCCATGTCCTTGCAGAGAAGAACAAGATAAACACAGGTGAAGACAGAACGAGTCAGAGAATGAGAAGGAGCCAAAAGATTAGAACATATTTCCAAAGTTAGTATGATGCCAGCAGAACAATTCAGAAGAGGCTGACAGAGAGAAGCCAGATTGAATCAGTCGGCTTGGAGAAGGGTTTTGAGCCAGAACAGCTAAGTTGAACCTGCCAGCCAGGGATCAGAAAGAGCTAGGAAGGGTGAGCTTATTCAGCAGCAAGTCTTGGAAGCTATAAACATTCTAAGCCTAGGACAGATTATATAGAGGCTGGAAGCTTTCAGGATTAGGCCTGGGTTAGCAGACTGAGGCGGTGAATGTTAGAAATGACAATTATATCAGGTGAATAAAGATATTTTTACAATCCTAGAATGGTTAATTCAATTAATTTCATCTCTACCCAGCAGACTTCCATGACTAGGAAGTTTTATCAATAACTTCCCATAGTTATGATTCTATTTTCATGTATAGAACTGTTCACCTTGAACAATGCAAAACTCACTGCACATATCTAGGCATAAAATACTAATTTCCTGAAAAATTCTAGCAAAAAGTTTACTCATTTTAGTAATGATCTATTTAATAAATAAACTTATTTTGTTTGATTTTAATATGTCTTTGGAGACATTTTACATTTTTAAAAAAGAACAATTTAAATACATGAAAATTTTCACAAACAAACCTAAACATATGTTCATTAATATTTTTACTAGACATAGGAATTTAATTGCCAATTAAATGTAGAAATATGGTGCTCTTTCTGAGGTAGAAAAAAAAAGTATTCTGTACTGAGCAATTAAATTTATTTAAGGATACTTAAACTCATTCTTTTAAGTGAGCCTTTACTTCCCAGTGTTTGAAAAACTGCATATATCTGGGTAAAAATAAAGTTATATTTGAATATACTCTCAAATTTTCACTATTTTGGTATGTGTTTGTTCTAAAGTTTGTGCTTAGATTCTAAGTACATCTGGGATAAAGGAATTAGCCAAGAACATGCACATACATGGCTACTAAGATGACCACAGCACTCATATAGTAAGAACAGTTTAATAATCTAATTTTGTCTCTATTTTTGACCAATTCTTAACTGTTTTCTTTTGTTGTTGTTATATAAGTGTGCATAGAGGATTGGCTTATAGAAAATTTTCCTACTGCCTTTAATGTCCTAAGTTGCTATCTTTGGTATAGACTTAAAGACACATGCAGCAGTAATAGTCCATCGCATCTCAATAAAAAGAAAAGCTAAGTCCAAGAGTGTGGGACAGACATGAGGGACATGTGGGAGGTAAGTTGTCCCCATTTCTGGAAGGAAGCTTCATGGTTCCGAGAGAATTTCACATCTGCTTTAGATGTTTATTTTTGAAGTTAATGTGTACCCATTGTGGTAAGAATGTGACTTTCCCTCTAAATGTTCCTTTCCTGGTGACCTGGCTTTTATTGTGGCAGTGTTAAGATGAGGTGGTTCCTTTAAAAGTTGCATACCAGTAGGAGATGACTAAGTAAGTCATTGGGGAATCACTCCAAAATCCAAAGATGCTAGATCTTGTGGGTTGAGTTCCCGGGGCAATGAGTTGCTACAAATGACAAACTCTAACCCCCATATAACGCCATGTGTATAGTCTCGTGTATACTTATTCCAGCTACTATGATGAGAGAAGACCTCTCACACCTTAGAAAATCCAGGACCATAATCTTGAAGCCCTAAAATATTAAAGTAATCTTGTTTTTTTATTCAAGATTTTGTTTACAGAAAGGAAAATAGACTGAACCAGTGGCTTGTTAAATAAATTCTATCAATGTCGATTGAGTTTTGTCATGCCACTATTGAAGGTGATATTTAACTATTTAACTTGCTTTATTTTCCTTCTCCTCCTTGCCCTTTTTCTTTTTTCCTTTATAATAATAACATTATGATATATATATGTATATTTCCTCATGCACAGACTCATTAATATTTTTAAAAAGATTCTTAAGACATGAAGTCTTCTGTAGAAAATTCATATATTTTAATCTCTAATAGCTATGTTCAGTTCTTCAAAGGTACACATAGAATTCTGACTTCCACTAGTAATTCATAGATAAACTCATTTTTATTGGATATTTTATTTATTTACATTTCAAATGTTATCCCTTTTCCTTGTTTCCCCTCCACAAACTGCCTATCCCATCCCCTGCTTATTTGAGGGTGCTCCCCCACCTACCTACCTACTACCACCTCACCACCCTGGCATTCCCCAAGCCCAGACACTATTGCAGATCCCAAGAAGTGCTTGGTGACAGGAGCCTGATATAGCTGTCTCCTGAGAGGCTTTGCCAGAGCCTGACAAATATAGATGTGGATGCTTGCAGCCAAACATTGGACTGAGCATGGGGACTCCAATGGAGAAGTTAAGGGGAGGACTGAAGGAGCTGAAGGGATTTGAAACCCCATAGGAAGAACAACAATATCAACCAACCAGACCCCCAGTTCCCCAGGGACTAGACCTCCAACGAGTACACATGGAGGAGTCCATGGCTCCAGCTGCATATGATGACCTTGTCTGGTATCAATGGGAGGAGAGGCCCTTGATCCTGTGAAGATATACTCATTTTATACAGAATGGTTTTAAGAACGGAGAGACTTCCTAATCTAATATAAGCCATCCCTGTATGAAAGGAGAGAAGAAGAAAAGGAAAGAGAGGGGAGGGGAGTGGAGGAGAGTGGAGGGGACACAGAAGCAGAGACCTATAATGATAATGGCAGGCTGCAGTGATGTGCCTATAGTGAAGTAACCACAGAAACAAGACAGAAGCACAAAGTCTTCAGTATGAGTCAAATATCCAATACTTGGGCTTGAGACATTTACCCTCCAGAGATGAAATTTAAACTTGGGGATCCTCTGGTTAGTGATAATTTATTCAACCAACATACCATTCTTCTCCATTACCCATTTCCTACAGGGAAAAACAAAACAAAAATCAAAAAGACTGCTTTTAAAAAGTTGAGAGGCAACTGTTTTTAGAGGAGAATGGAAAAGGTGATTTCCTTTTCCTATATGGGTAGAGGAATATCCTGAAGATCTATATAAAGGGACAAGGGACTCAAAACCACATATCCAGGATAGGTTGGTAGATAACAGAGACAGAGCAAAGCAGGAGGGCTTAAGTTTTCGTGTAAATAATCATCCACTGGGCGAGATGAAAACATCCAAACAGCAGGGGGAGGTGGGTTGTTTAAAGCCTTAATGAATCAAATGTTTGGGACTGAAGGGGCCAAGACCAGGTACCATTAAAACAGAAATAATGAATAATGCATGGAGGCAAGGGGTCTAATGGAGCTGAAGCCGCTGGCTTCCTTGTATCTCAGCTTCCTTTAGTTCCGGTTGCTCATCCTTGCCTGGATGCTTATAGGTATTAAAATCTAAAAACAAATAGCTCACTAGTATGGGATTTCCCAAGCAGGGTACAAACACAGTTTTCTGGCAGAAGAATTTCTTCTATTGATCATTTAAGCCAGCATCTTCATAAAATATTAACATTACAAGTCTTGGTTAGAAGATGTTAACCACTGAGAGCCTCTGGTGAGATCTAAGCTCATGCTGGACTATAACTCTAACATAATGCTTTCCTTTTAAGTCAGCAAACACAAGGATACTTTCCCTTTAAACGACAGAGGAAAAATTTTGAAGGTTATTGTGAAATACCCTGCAGTTCTTGAACAGTAAAGAAATATTTCTCATTTTGGTGCAATACCTGAAAAAAAAATATGCTGGTGATTTTCAACATGTCATGGTTCCAAGTTCTCAGCATTCTGAGCTTAGTCAGTATGATGTTTTGCTCGGAGACTGTTGTAATCCCAAATGAGGAAAAAAATGTGCAGTGCTATAAGAAATAAATACATAATGTTGTAGCTAACCACAAGCAGATAAATGAATGAGTGAAAAATTTTCAGAGACAGGTTTCTGCCACAGGACAATAGTTTGTCACTTGCTGAAATGATAAAGCAGATGTATGGCTGAAAACCATAAGGGATATTTTCCTAACTAACTTAAGATAGAAATATCTTCTAAAGTCTTTTTAATAGCATATATTAAGTGGTATGGTATCCATGATTTCCTAATTTGGTTATTATTTTATTTATTTAAATTACACAAGCCTTTTATGAATAAGTGGGATTAAAAAGACTAACATATTATCTGTATTCTAGGACATAGATAATAGGAGGACCTGCATTGGTCACGTGGCCGGAAGTGAAAGGTCAATGATAAATTCAAATTACACATGGAAGTGTGATTATGAAATAAGGGAATTCTCGTGCAAGAAATGACGGATGGGTGTGTGAGATGACTCTGACAAATTAGGTAGGGTTTTGGCAGGTATGAGAAGTAGTGAGGAAATCAGGCAGACAGTGTTGAAATAAAGGCTTCTGGATAGTAGATTTAGAACTCACAATACGGTCCTGTGTGACTGGAATATAGTAGAAATAAATTACACTATCTGTATCTCGCTTTGACAGCGATATCAAATACAGTTTAGCTTCCTCACGCTGTAACTCTTTTGGGATGCTGGGAGAACACATGTGTTAGAGTGATGGTCAGAAAGGCACAGACTGACAATTGTCAGCATCAAGTCACAAGGTGCCTGAAAGTTTAATCTGTTATATGAACTATGCCCTGGTGGTGTGTCAGTTAAGTAGACATTTTCTGTCAGGTGAAGCAGTGTTCCATTCAAGACACAGTGTGAACACTCTCATTCAGCTGCTATTGGAGCATGGTGACTAGCTGTACCACTGCGGGAATCTCAGTAAGGCAAAGGACTTTCAAAATAGTGAGAGTCACAAGGTCAAGTTTGCCACCCATTAATTGTTTAAAATATCAAAAAAGGTATAATGCACAGAAATTTGACCTTTTCAAAAAAGCATTTTATATTTTATAATATATTATATATAAATATATATAATATATGTATATATATGTATATATGTATGTATGAATGTATGTATGTATATATTAGCATGTCCTTCCTCTACAGGGCAGTTTCTCAGTCTCAGTACCCAGATGGCAAATTAAAGGCTTTTGTTTGCTAAACAGGAATTATCTTTCTTTTGCTATTTCTTGAAGGATTTCCCCTTTAGAGTCTTTTAATATTTGTAATATAAACCTTTGACATACAGTGTTTACATTGAGCTATTTGGCCAAGCCATTTGTGCTTGCGTATCATCAATAATTTGTCTAAGACATTGTAAAAATTAGCTTACTTATTTTAATGGAAAGAGTTAAAGGGAAGATTTGGGGGGAATATGATCAAAATGCACTGCATTAATTCCTCAGAGAATTAGTAAAAACATTTTCAAATTTCTGGCATTAATGTAACCACCGTTTCATTAATTGAATGCTTAAAAAGCAATCTGTCTTCCTTTTTTACCCTAATTTCTAGCATAAGATCCACAGAGATCACTCAAATAGCATCAAAATATGATGTAGGAATAAGATAACTGAATTGACACATATTCCTCAGAGCAATTCTACCCACCATTTCTTTTTCCAAAAGAGTTTTGACAGCTTGTCAAATGTTTTCTTATAAAAAGTCATCATATGACTGCCTTCATCAAACCACCCATCAGTCCACGCCCATCCAGGCTTGAAATGGAATCAGTTTTTCCTCAATTGGTTTCAGTGTTGTGAGTAAGAATTGGTCAAGTCCTCATAACCTGAGAGGAAAATGCTTTAGCACAGAAAGCAACAGAGGCGACATTTATAATGGAGACATCTATTTCTCCTTTATTACTCCATAGTTTTAAACAGGCCCCATAATTTTTTATTTCTGTTCTCTAAAGTAGCTGCTGGACTTCCCTGGAGACATTTTTTCAGGTTAGAAAGGAGATGCTGATGTAGATGAGGTAGTCTGCAAAGGAGCGTATCATTATGGAAATTTGGGGGATATCTATCTATCTATCTATCTATCTATCTATCTATCTAGCAATCATCTGTCTGTCTGTCTGTCTATCATCTATCTATTTACCTACCTATCACTCTATCTATCTATCTATATCAGAGAAACAAACTTTCTATTCTCTCCAGTTTAGAGTCTTAATAAGAATCATGGCTCAGAGTCATAACTAAAAAGATTCGATGGAAAAGTTCCTAATCAAGTCAACTTCACGCTGGTGAGAACCCTTGTCACGTCTTCCCTTTGTTGTTAATTCTGTCAAAGTGAAACATTCTGTGTTGTATCCCTTGTTTATTTTAGACAAAAATAATGCTGAGCTGTTTGTAAAGAAAAAAAAATAGTCTCACATTCTACAAAACATGTTTTCAACTGTTCTAAATAGTTCTTTAAGAACTTCATAGTCAGTTTGGCATGTCAGAACCTTAATTATATCATAAAGATCAGGTTAGAAATTATTTCCATCACTTGAAAGGATAACAATGATAAACATTTATCCTTTCTATAATTCAGGAACATTTTTTATGCAAGAGGGTATCATATTTAGCTAATATGGAACAAAAATAGCACACATTTACTAAATATATCAATTATATACTATAATTATATATCTACACAGTATTTATCTGAGAATTAGGATTATGTCTTAGTTAGGGTTTCTGTTGTTGTGAAGAGACACCTTGATCACAGCAACTCTTACAAAGGCAGACATTTAACTGGGGCTGGCTTAGAGGTCAGAGGTTTCGTTCATTATTGTTATAGCAGGAAGCATAGCTACAGCCAGATAAACATGGTACTGGAAAGGAGGCCGAGAGTCCTACACCTGGATCCAAAGGCAGCAGCAGGAAGAGAGGAAACACTGTGCCAGGCTTGAGCTTCTGTAACCTCAAAGACCATTCCCAGTGACACACTTCCTCCAAGGCCACACCTCCACTAACACAGCCACAAGTCATAATAAAGCCACTCCTTAATTCCTAGCAATGGACTCTAAGAGCCAATTGGGGCTATACCTATTCAAACCATCAGTACTTTAAATACGCCTGCTCTCCTGCCTTTACCTCCCTAGAGCTGAGACTACACACCCTGCTGTATAAACAGGGCAGAGACAGAACTTACTGCTTCTTTCTTGTCTTCTAACTGAGCTGTATGTTCAGCCCAGACTGCATTCAATGGCAGGGGAAACAGTCTCTGTCGCCCACTATATTAGTCTATTCCTTTCAATAAATTGAAATCTTAAGTTGACAGTAACTCAGGGAGAAATTGAAGTCCTTCCATGCACAATCCTTCTTTAGTTCTCTCTCTGGGAGCAGTTTTACCAGAAAAATGGGAAGGGTTTGAGACAGTCACAAAGTTGAAGGAACACATTTAGGCCTGGCTCTATGCTTAGCATGAGGACAAAAGTAACAAAGGAAACCTCAGACTCTAGATTCGCTGTCCTTTTGACTAAGTAATAAAAAGCTTCTGTTGGAAGTGTGAATTCAAATGTTACCTAGGGAAGACGGGTTATGTTCAAAATATGCAGATGAGTACCTCGCTGAAGGTCCATTGAATACTTCAATGTACATACCATCTGTGAACCTCTGTATGTTAGTCAAGATCATATCCCCCCATGGCGGAATTTAAAGCATTACCATCTTTGAGACCACCCAGGCCCTAATTTATCTAGTGAGCTGTTTTTTGTTTTGTTTTGTTTTTCTTAAATGGAATGAAGACCTACTGTGGTTAAAAACACATATAGAACACACTTAGAGTTGACTCTAAAGATCCCTAAAGTTAGAATAAGGTATTCATTCCAGAACTGGCTATTTCCCTTAGGTTATGATTCCAGAATCCTTTAGAAGTTCAATATCAATATACCTCAATAAATCACTTTCCTGTTTCTATTAGTGTTAGTTTTCATAAACTACACAATTATTAGTAAAATACAATAATACATAGGTCTATACAATGTAAAATATGCAGGCAAGAAGACAGATGAAAATAGAACAAATGTTGAAAATAACTATCACCTAAACAGCTGCCCACTGGAGTGCTTTATCCTCTTTCCCCCTTTCTCTCTTATTCGTACATACAAAATACAGTTTGTCTGCATGATTTATACATGAGTGGAATTATAAATAATAATATGAAATAATGAAATAATATGAAAACACATTTAAATCACTTAGAGAGCATTTTTTTTGCTGTTAAAAGTTTGCTGTGAGGGGGTCGTAGAGATGGCTCAGTGGTTAAATGCACTGACTACTCTTACATAAGTTCTCAGTTCAATTCCCGTTAACCACATGGTGGCTCACAATCATCTGTAATGGGAACTGATGCCCTCTTCTGATGTGTCAGAAGAGAGCGGCATAATGCTCACACGCATTAAAAAAAAATTTAAAGAAAATGTTAGCTATGAAAAGTGTACTTTGACATACAGTATTATGTATAATGCTTTTTACAGATGCAGAATGATTCATTTGTGAGTGAAATATTAGTTATTTAATAACTCCCTTTGTCCAATACTTACATTACAAACAATATGTTTATTTTATCAACTTTAAAGAAATAACTATATATTTACTTTGTCATCATACATATTTATCTTCAAGAAAAGCTTTATAATGTCAAAATGTCTTGGTTAGACAGTATGAAGTTCTTATATGATACTTTTAAAGACATATGTCATAACATATTTTGACTACTTTTATCTTTATAGTCACTACTCTTGAACTTTTTTATTTTTAATGCAGTTCTTATTAAATATATCTCCTTGCTTATTAACAGGCAAGAAAGAATCCTTGACGTTAACAATTATACATAATTTAGTAATTTAGAAAAAGATAACTTTGACTTTAATAATTTCTTGTATTTAAAATATCCATCTTTCATCATTATTTTTATCTTTTAATTCTTTAATCCTTTTTTCAGTTCTGTCTTCATCCCCCTCCGGTTTTGCCTACCCCTGACTGCTCCTCTTCCCATACCTCCTTCTCCCCCAAAACATCCCACCTGACCTCCCCACTCCAGTGGGGCCTCAAGTCTCTTAAAGGTTAGATGCATCTTCTCTCTCCCAGAGGCCAGACCATGCAGTCCTCATATCAGCTGGTATATGCTGCTGGTTGGTGGCTCAGAGTCTGAGAGATCTCAGGGGTCCAGGTCAGTTGAGACTGCTGGTCTACCTGTGGGAATGCCCTCCTTCTCAGCTTCTTCCAGCTTATCTCAGTGCAACCATAGTAGTCCCTGGCTTCCTTCCATTGGTTGGACGTTGGTATCTGCATCTAAAGCTGCTTGTTGGTCCTCTCAGAGGGCAGCCATGCTAGGCTCCTGTCTGTTTGCACACCACAGCATCAGTAACAGTGTCAGGCCCCGGTCCCTCCCGTTGAGGCACCCCAATTTGCGCCTGTCACTGGACTACCTTTCTCTCAGGCTCTTTTCCATTTTTGTCCCTGCAGTTCCTTTAGACAGGAACAATTCTGGATCAGGGCTTTTGACTGTGGGATGGCAACTCCATTCCTCCACTTCATTTCCTAAAAATATGGAACGCTTCAAGAATTTGTGTATCATTCTTGTGCAGGGGCCATGCTGATCTTCTCTGTATCGTCCCAGTTTTAGTATATGTGCTGCTGAAGTGAGCACTCAGTGTTTTTATTTTGTATTCCAACAGGTTTTGTAAGCTATTGCTTCAAACTATTAGTCGCTCCTTTGCTTCAGTTGATCATTATGCTCCAATACAAAGAAGCACAGTCTAGAAAACCAATGCTAACTCCACCTTAACAACTCTAACCAGTAATTTCCTTCAATTAAAACTGTAGACACTATAATTCAGCATTTCCTCCATAATGGCCTTCTTTCAATTATTTCATCAAAAGGCTTATTCATACAAGGGCTAATTATTTCATTAGAGACTTGTTCTTTACTCAATATCCATATACACTGTCATTCTCTCTGACTATTGAGCACCAATGACGTTGAAAGAGAATTGATCTAATGAATTCTACTATCAAGTAAAGAAATACTGTAGAATAGAATGTGGGTGATACCTAATTATTGCCTAGAGCATGTATAAAATCTTGTCATGCTCTCTATTTTGTATATATGTATTATACAGAGGTATTATAGCTCCATGCATAACATATTGAAGGCATGTAACCACAGAATGTTTTGAAGTGAAGTATAGCACATTTAAGCTAATGATAGAAAAAAAGTTCTTAGAATGTGGTGTTTTAATTTACTTGGGTTTTGCTTTTATACTTCTAGTTAGAGTTTGTGTTCATTTCTTTGTATTAGAACAGTACATTTGATATCTGTTCTAGTCAAAAGATAACAATTATAATGTTTTAGTAAGAATATTAATAACTATTATGTTGTGTTTTCCTCAGATGGATCAAGAAAGAATATGAAAACAGATGTAATAAGAACATTTTTAATACATTGATTCATTATAAAAATATATTCTCATAACATTACATTTTCAATCATAATTGTAAGAAGCAGTTCTTACTTATAAGAAATAATAAAAATGAAACATGCCTGGGCATCACATTTGGGATTGTGTGTGTGTGTGTGTGTGTGTGTGTGTGATCACATTGTTTTATTCCATTGCAAAAAGTGTTCTCAAGTTACTTTAGCACTTTGCACAGTGCTCTGAAGGTCCAATAGAAGTTGTGCTGGTTTGATTATCTAGACTTGTCAACCAACTGTCACTTAGAGTGCAGAGGAAAGTTTTTATGGGTTTGGAGAGGGAGAACACACTGGCAGAGCAATTTATCACTTGGCCTCACAATCCAAAAGGCATTTTGGCTCTCACTCATCAAACCATTTTGGGAGCTACAGTAGGGACAACCACTTTACTACTATCACAGGTGTAGAAATGTCTTCTAATTCTGGTTTGCTTTCACTTTTATTGAGGATTAGCAAAATTCTCATTTAGGTCAGGCTACCTTCTCATTGGAAAGTAACTTCATCTCTCACAGTCTCTTTTAGAAAAGTGACTGCTATGGTTTGAGTATTTCATAAATATCATCAGAGCCTCTGTTCTTTCCAATGAAATGTTTTCATTAGCCTTACATTAAGAAGATTTGTATCACTTTTTGGCTTGTGTGCTATCCATGTAGCTTAGCATGTGCAAAACAGTGGTGTCATTTTATTTTTTCACATTGCTATATTTTTCATAAAATCTATGACACTATCAGAAAAATTATGGATCTTGTAAAACAATGTATTGAAGTTGAGATTAGCAGGTTCTTTACTGAAATTTACTAGGCTTGGATCACCATTTGTCCTTGGAATATCGTATGGAGTGTCAGCTGTGTACGTCCTGCATTTTCATACTCTCTACAGTTGGTGCAGAGAGCCACAGAATATCTAAGCTGGAAGAGATTTTTAAACATACTTGGTTCCAAACATTTGTAGCTTGTTTCAACATAATCCTTCCCAAATAGTCATCAAATCATGGTTCTAAATTCTCCTGACTTGTTGAGAGAGTAAAGATCAAACAAAATTTCTGAAATGAACTAAATTTTTCTGGGCTTAATTCCTCCATTTTTATTGTCAATTGCTTGGAACATGCAATTCTTTCTATTTAATTTAGTAGTAAATGTTCTTAACAGCATGTTAAATACCATATCCCATATCCCCCTGCGTAATAATGTAAATGAACTAATTGTACTATTGCACAAAAGCTATATTTAAGGAATTTTATGATCTGATTATTAAAACAAGAATTATATTAGGGGTAAATAAATTATGCTCTTTTATTAACACACACCAGGATGTTAAGAACAAAAGTAAAGCTTAAAATGTACCACTTCTAGTTGACATTACTTCTGATGGACATTTGATTATGTCTTAAGTTATTTCACCTATTGTGTTGATATCTTAGAAATATCACTGCATATGTTGCTACTTAAGTTAGTACCTAGACATTTATAGTATTGAGAATATTAGTGTCACAGAAATGACAAATGCTAACTATCAAGACATAACTTAACATTTTTTTTTGGCTACAAAGACTTAAGAATGTGGTGCAGAAAGATAATAATATATTTAAATCAAAATATGGTATTATATGTTATATTATAAAGTTATTTTAAAATTCTATCTTGTGGAGACCATTATATAACTTAGAAAAATACTTCATATTGTTAAACAACTTTCCATTTTTCAATCTAGAGGGGTTAAGCTATCAGTTCATATCATCTTAAAAACATCTTGACCATTTATAAACTGGAAAAAATTTATTTTTCTTTTCTGTTTAAGGCAGAATTTCTTATAGCATAGGCTGGTCTTGAACTCAACATGTAGTCAAGGATGACTTTGAATTACTTATCCTCCTGCCTCTACCTCTTCAGTACTGGAACTACAGGTTCATGCTATAGTCCATTCCATTTTATCTCCTTTATTTCTCACCTATTACTTTTAATTTCCATTATGTTTTTTAGAGCAGTTTTACAGCAAGTCTTAATAAGGAAGCTTCTTTTTGCAGTAGCTGGGAATAAACCTGCAGAGCCACAGTTGGACAATGTGCAAAGACTGAGAAGTTTTAGAGCAATGAGTATTAGATGGGATGCTTTCATCAAAACCCATCCTTCAGGATTCAGGGAGCGATGTGGAAGAGGAGAAAGACAGATTTTAAGAGCCAGAGGAAGTGGATGAGTACAAAGAGACAATATCCTCCAGACACAACAGGATTGGTGCTCATATGAACTCATGGAGATGGTAGTATGTCGTGATTTGCCCTGGAGTTATCTGTATTTTGATGCTAATTCCACTGCTCCAAGGACAGCTGCCTAGTCACATACTCAGGACTCAGGTGACTTCACCAGAAACTTCTCCCCATTGATTTTGTAAAATACAGGTAAGGGGCAGGTACAGGATAGAAGGAGGCCTGTCTTTGGAGGAGACAGAAGGATGGGCGGAAGAAGAGTTTGAAGGAAGAGGAGGAGACTGGAACATAAAGGAGAAGAGACAGGAGGGAGAGGGAGAGAAGCCATGGCAGGTGACATTAAGATTCTGCTCTGTGTTTTTACAGGTTGTTATTAATGTTCTTAAGGGATGGATGATACTGGGACTTGTATGTTTAGGTGGGCAATTATATCTTATCAATTGGAACTAAGGATATTGTGTTGTGTGTTCTTTCATGTGTAGATTTAAGTATAATGGAGTGTGGAGCGACTGGTCTGGGCCACCATGGAATTGAAATGTGTTCTTCTGGCAAGATATCTAGCAGTTATCTTGGGGCACTGCTGTGTCGGACCTAGAGGAATAAAGGGCAACGATACTTTTTTTATTTTTTATATTTTTACATCAACAGTAGTAGCACACAGACCTTGTACAGGTTCAAGTCAAATGGGGTCCCAGCATGGAAAGGAAGAACACAGCCTTCTACTCCTAAACAAGAAGATATTTGTAACTGATACTAACTGGCAAAGGGAAAAATCAGGTTTTTTTTTTCAATATTGTGTCTCTGAGTGTATTATATACCTGACATCCAAGAATGATAACTACAAACTTTTCCTTCATTTCACAGAGCAGATATATCATTAATTTAGTAAAATTCTGAAAATATTTTTGCTAGGTTTATACCATGTAGTGTAACAAGGATCCTCACCTGTACTTTGATTTATAGAGCTTTGCAGAAAATTATAACATTATCTTATATGGAATATTGTCCTTTGATCCAATAAATAACTTTTATTCCACCTAACATATGCTATGACTTGGTTTGAGAACATACAAGATGCAATATTTCTGTGTCCTCAAATAAAGCCAATTTTAGTAAGGAAGATAAGTAAAACATACCTTTAGCTCCATTGAAACACAGCTGAGAACATGACTAGAACGTACATGTTTTATAGATAAAGTCTTAGGGAAATTTGACAGAATATTAGAATTTTATCAGCAAGCAATTACTAGATCTTCATGATTATGTCTCTGAAAATATCATGGCTGAAGATTGGATAAAATCCAATCTTTGTTTAGGTTTAGGAATTGGAGCACTTGAGACTGAAGAAATTATGTGTCCTTATTGTTAAACGACTTGTATAGAGTGATTAACTGACTAGAATGTGTAAATTTTGTTTAACCAAGAACACTGCTTCCTGACAATAATCTCTTCGCCTAACAGTGTTCATTATATATGGTAAAAGGTTTCTGTTGAAGGAATGAATTGGCCCAACTCACACAGCA
This sequence comes from Rattus rattus, assembly GCF_011064425.1. Lineage (NCBI taxonomy): Eukaryota > Metazoa > Chordata > Mammalia > Rodentia > Muridae > Rattus > Rattus rattus. The sequence continues at coordinate 114,199,020 of NC_046159.1, forward strand.
GAGCAATCCAAGTGAGAATTAGTATCTCCTAGTACAGAATTATTGTCCATTGTTTCTAAGGCTACATGTCAAATAGATACCAGCGTCTGTGAATCACGCACTATGTAGCACCAGATGCATGAATTCATAGACATACTTTAGAAATGAATGTTTTAGGCCTTTATTTTTCTTCTATTTTCTGTTTCTTATCTATCATGTCTACAAATAGAAAATTGTCTGGGTTGTCATAAAACTTCCATTTAGCTAAAATATTTCTATAAAGACAATTTTGAAATAAACATAGTGATCGCTGAGATTTTAAAACTTTATATTTTTAGTGTTGTACTACTGTTAACTTCAGTAGGATTGTCAACCTCACTCTTTTAAGGAATGTCTTTTTATCTTCCATTAATTAAAGTAAAAACTTAATTACTAGCATATTCTGTATGCAAACATCAAAACCGGAGTCCCTGTGCTGTCATTGGAAGCTTATGTCTCTCAAGAATGCATGAAATATTCATTAACCTCACCACAGGTAAAGGTGTCCGTGTTTACATATTTGCAGATTTGCAATGCATGCCCTGAACAAGACTGAAAAAATGTTCAACGCTCATGCGAGTGCCTTAATTAACTTCGAATCCTCAGTGACACGTGTGAATACTTGCCTCATGTAGAACTATTAGTTCATGACTATTTGTCATTTATGATAATTTATACTGATCAAAAGTCTGAGGGATAAATGGTAAATTAAATTATTGTCGTAATAAAATTCTGTATGGGAGAGTCCATGAACTGTGTTTCAAAAACCAGAAGCAACTTTAGAGATGTGAAATATCCTGTCTCCTTGTTCTTCCCATCTTCCACCATACTGTCCTGTTTTCACAGAAACCTTATCACGAAGACGTAGCAGTCGCTTTCTGTAATGTCTGTGATTTGTTTTGGATACATGGAAAAAGATTTTATGAAATTCAGGACAAAGAAAATTTAAATCATTTGATCCTTTTAAAAATCTTTGTCCTGGAAAACAGCCATGTAATTCCTGCAAGAAGCAGGACCATTCATAAAAAAAAAAAAAAAAAAAAAAAAAAAAATAACCCTCCTAAAACCAAAAGAAAAGATTTTGTTTGCTAGCTTGTTTGATTTGTTTTGTTTGTTTTATTTTTCTCTTGTAAATATTTCCCCAACATAACTATAAAATATTGTTATTTGGATTAAAGGAACAGGAGGTAAAATAAGAATAAGAGGAATTGGAAAGTTTGTCTTAAAATATAATAACCATAGTCAACAAAATTACAACCTTTGAAAATAGGAAGGTATTTGGGAAGAAAGATGACTGAAGAGGCCTAAAGATACCATACAACCACAAAGCTTATTCACAACAAAGAAGTCTAATTCTTTGAAAATTTACTTACATAGTCACATGATGGCTTTGCCACCATTTTTTTCTGAATTATTAAAAGTATTGCAAGGTTCTTGAAATGTTAACTCACATAAAACAAATTTCTAACGGAATATTTGTTTTGTTGTCAATATTTAATTCCTTTGTGTGTATTTAAATTGCAATGGTAAACTTTAAAGATGAAGAGATACATTCTGTAGCATTTTAAACAGTCTTGAAATCTCTGGTCTGGTGTGTTTATGAAGAGTCTTTCCATAATGAAAGTAATGCTTGATTTATATACATCCATTAGGATATGTTAATATTTAATAACATAGAACAAACTTCAACAAAATATCTAATCTGAGCATTTGACAGGTGTCAGTTGGTACAGTAGACACAGTGTACCTTTGTTTCCTTTGTGACCTTTCATATGTCATTCTTCTTCATCTCACATATTTTCTAATCTTTCTACAAATGGCCTAAACTGTAAAGGAACTGGCAGTTTGAGAAGATATAGAGAAGCCTGGGCCAATAATAGGTCTTCATTAGAAAAAAAAATAAGTGTTTCAGTTGATTAAAAATTCAAAACCATTATAGATGGCCATGAACCATGAAGTGGTTGTTGGGAATTGAACTCAGGATCTTGGAAGAGTAGCCAGTGTCCTTATCCTCTCCAGCTGAAGCAGATAGGGATGCCACCAGAAAAGTCAACTAATCTGGACTCTTGAGAGCTCCCAGAGACTGGACCACCAACGAAAAAGCATGCATGAACTTCACCTAGCCAGCCCACTCCAACTCCACCTTCCCGCCCTGCACATATAGAATTGATGTGCAACTTGGTTTTCATTCTGGTCTCCCAACAACCGGAGCAAAATCTGTCATCTCCTGGGGATTCTGTTCCCCTAACTGAGCCACCTTGTCTGGCCTCAGTGGGAGAAGATGCATCTAGTCCTCCAGGGACTTGACATGCTAAGTTAGGGTGGTATATAGTGGGGGCCTCCCCATTTCCAGAGGAGAAGGGGAGAGAAGATCAGGGAGGGGCTGTGTGGTCCGGGAACAGAAGGAGAGAGGGCTTCATCAGGATATAAAGAAAATAAATTAAAAACAAATAATGAGAGGAAAATTCAAAACCAGCTCAAAGCATTCTGTCACAGCCAAAATGATAATAAAAAGGCAGACCGCAATTGAAACATCCAGAGTAAGAGGCCAAAAGGAAACATTTCCTTAGTAAGCTGAGTGGGTCACACCTGGAGGCATCATAATCCAAAAAATATATCAACTGGATTTATATCAGGAGACTGACCTGTGTATTAAGTCAGATATGGAATAAAACAGATAATCTAGGACCAGTACAGGCAACTATAACCTTTTCTTAACAGGTTTTAAAGAATATAAATAAGTATGGCAAAGTGCATTAGACTTAATTTGAATCAGTTTACAGTGCAAGATCAACATAATAAAAGAAAATCTTAGTCTAATTTAAGGGAGAATGTCCAATTAAAGTGATTTCTCCCCAGATCGGTAGAACATAAGGCCTTGGGCTTCGCAGGGACCCAGGTCTTTTCAGAACTTGTGCTTACAGAAGTAGGAGCAAGCCTTTACCATTTAGATCCTTGTATCAGGCACCATCTCTATCCTGGCATAAGAGACAACGATGCATTTCCTGGTGAGGTCCTCTTGTAAAGATTGTAACACAGTCTTTTCTAACAGCCCGTTTCTCTGAATTCCAAGTTGTTGCTAATTAGCACAGCTGAGCTAAGTTTGGCAGAGAATTTTTAAAAATTAAGGAATCAGAAGATGATGTGTGTCTTAATTAAGACTCATCATTAAAACTCCATGGCTTTGATTGCCACTGTCTGTCTCCTCTCCCTACACAGAAGACACTTGGATGCTTCTTGTATAATTTGATTAATTATGTACAGTTCAGCTTCATCATAGCAAGTCTACAAAATGAAATTGTAATAAGCCTTTTTTTTTTGCCCAACATGGACTGCATGTAGATCTGCTTCTTAGAAAATTCTTTTCTCTGGGGTTTCTGGCACACCTGGTGATCTAATTACATATAAACATAGCCTTTTGTGGAGTGATTTGAAATAAAATGATATACCTTGGTTTTTTCTTTAAACAAACCATTTTAAGCAAAACGTTTGAATGAAAGTTGTATCTGCTGTGAGTTTTGCTAGAACCCATACAATCTTCCTTTCATGAGAATCTTCACAGTCCTGTCCTCTCCCTTTCCTCTTCAGACAGCGCTGTATTCATGATAAAACTTCATTCTGTCCTCCTTTGCTAAAATGGCGGCACAGATTTCTAATCTCATGATACTCGTGCTGCATGGACATATACCTCCAATTACTCCTTCTCTGTGGTCTTAACAATGAGCAGGAGGAGTTCATATGTGGTCTGAAGTATTTAATACCAGACAAATGTATTACTATTATTTCAGCTTTCATCTGGATATATTCATATACCTGAACCCAGTACTTGTTCACGTACCATATAAATATTTTACAAAATAATTTAATAGTTAGCCAACATCCTTATGTAATATTAGCAGAGAAATACTTTATAAAATATTTATGGGAAAATAAAAGTCCCTAACTACTATTTACATTTTTTTCCTGAAATCAATGTCACTGTTGCGAAGTAACTAAAAATGCATCGTACTACATCTGCTATAGGATGTTCATAGAGGAAACTAAAAGCAAACGCAAAGAATTCATTATATAAATGTTGTGTGCATTTTGTGTGTGTGTGTGTGTGTGTGTGTGTGTGTGTGTGTGTGTGTGTGTGTCTTCAGAAGCAAACATTGCATGAAAGTCAAAGGACAACTTCTAAGAGTTGACTTTTTTCTTCTAAGATTTGGGTCCTGGGGATAGAACTGAAGTTGTCAGTACTCTTACCTATTGGGCCATCTCACCAGCTCTCCACTAATAATTTTATAAGATTCATTTTTACCAGAAATTTACAATTTAAAGTACATTTAAATTAGCTAGCTATGCTACCAGTTGACATATAAATCGCTTTAAAATAAAATAAATCCTATTTAGGAATATTGCTTAAAAAGCAACTTCCGTGATACTAGTTGTTCCAAAACAAGAAAGATTGGGTTTAGTGAAAGGTCCTTTTTCTTGTAGGAAGATTCACACAATGGTATAAGAGAGATAAGGCTTGATTTATCTTTACTCGTTTGAGTAGAACCCAGTTAATTAGAGTTATCAATTCACTAGTAACTTTTGTTCTATTGGTTGGCAAGTTATGAATGCTATTCATTTCTATTATGTAGGCACCAGAGAAACTTTCATGTAACTAATACATTTGAATAGACTGTAGAAATGGAGCAAACAATACTTCCCCCTAAGGGGGGATGAGGAGAAGGAAATGTACACTTTAATGTCATCATGCTTCCTAGGGACTAAGGCTGTGGCTTGTAAGTGAAATGCTTGCTGTACAAACACGAGACCATGCCTTTGGAATTCCAGCCAGGTATGGTGGTCTATGTGTGTAATCCCAGTGGTGGGAATAGGACAGAAAGTATAGGGAGTGTGCAGTTCGGTGAGAGTCGCTATCTCAAACAATAAGTTGGTGAGGGATAGAGACCAATACGAAATGTCAACTTCTGAACTCCATCTATGCACATAGATTTCTAGTGGTGTTGGCATGTATGTAGCACACACTTGCATATAGCACACACACATAGTATTAACAGTAATGACTTTTGAGTCATAGACCATGATGTTTCCTTCACTTTCATATATTAGCCTACATAATGGTTAATTTCTGGCTTTAGGATAATCTTAAATTTAGAGATACATTACTATATAATACCATGTAGGTCTTACCGAACCATAAGCAATTTATAGACCTTATAACTTCTGCCTTTTCTATATCCTATGTCTTCTATGACTGATAGACTGTAGTAATGGGTGAACTTCATAGAACTTAGAATGTGACCATATGTAGTCTAATTCCAGCTTTAGCTTTACCAACTCTCTGGTTTTGGATAGTTATTGATCATATTAAGTTCTCAATCCATTGTCTTTAAAATGAGGCTAAGGTGCCAAATGGTTTTGTAAGGCTTTAGTCAACTTCTGCAAATGCAGTGCTTAGTGACAGGCCTGGCACGGCATTGGATGGGGCTTAGTAACCTTAGCCACTATAGCTTGTGTGGTTTAATAACTGTGTACCCAAATAAAATATGTAACAGCAGTAAAGCTTGCTCTCATACTGCTCTTTCTAAATTCATGTGCAATTAATTGGGGGATTTTTCATTGTGCTTTCTGTAGTTGATTTTTTTCATTGTATATGCCACTTTTCTTTTCAGGGAATAATATGTCAGTCATGAGGATGCATTATATAAACACAGCACCTGCCTTCAACATGTTCTAGGAACTTCAAATTTACAAAAACCAGGTGTCTGGAATGTCTTCATTTAGTTGCAGACATTTTCTTTAACTAGTAAAATTATTATACGAAAAAACCAAGAAAATATTTTAGATCTTCTAGAAAAATCACATATGTATTATATTTTTCTTAGTATCAAGAGAATCCAGATGCACTTAGAATAAAATTAAGTAAACAATCTAGATTAAACTGTAAACCGATTGAAAATATCTGTAACTCAAAAACAAACAAACAAAAACAAAAATCAAAAAACAAACTGCTATTTAACTGTTGCTTTGAGAGGCTTTTAAGAAAAGATCTTTTAAAATGTAATCCTTCAGGAAGTGAGGAAGAGCAGAAGGAGGCGGAGGATCTGGCTACAGCATAGTCTAGTGGGCAGTCTGTGCTTAGGCACAAGGCTGGTAAAAGTGCCAGAAAAAGGACTGTAGATAAATATAGGCATAATCGAGAGAGAAGAGAGAGAGAGAGAGAGAGAGAGAGAGAGAGAGAGAGAGAGAGAGAGAGAGAGAGAGAGAGAGAGAGCGCTAGGGCTAGCACATCTTTTCTGTTAAGTTGGGCTCTGAGTTTATTCCTGATTCTTTTGAAAGAAAAATTTGCAAGGTTGTGGGTATTTGTTAGTGGTCCATCTGTACAATTTACAATAATAGACAAGCACTTTGCAGCTGCCCTTGCCACGTCTCTAAGGATGAACCTCCTTAGGTTGAGATAATATTTTTCTCCTGTTGCAGCATGGCAGAGCAGAGATCATAGAGATAGGGAGAGACAGACACCTGCTGTTTCTTGATACACTCAGGGAACAAACTTGAACTTAAGCATCAGGTTTTTACAATGACCTCTTTACTTAATTACGAAAGCATAGATAATTTAAAGAGGTTTAAAAGTATTTTTTTTTTATGGAGCATCTATTTTACATAACTCGGTACTGTCAAATGTTCTTTTACATTATAAGTCCTAGAGAGAATTCAGAAATAATTACCTAAGTCTGATAACTGAAGTCAGAAAGCAGCAGTATGATTGTTATATTTCAGAATTTGAGAAGAAGGAACGTTCAAGTTTGTGCTTTGTAGTGAGTACAGACTAGAACTATGCTCCAGTGTGCTACGGATGTAAAATACAAAGATGACTTTGTTCCTTAACAGTAACTCTTCTAAATTCTTCTCACTCTTTAACTAAGGAGCTGGCCCTGTGACCTTTGTTCTCTTGTGATATTTGATGGAAAGAACACTGAAGGGATGTGTGGGGTGGCGGGCTGTGAAAGGTACCCCGATTCCTGTTCCAGATAGGTCGAATCCCTGGAAACCCTAAAAGGCACGGCAGGTGCACGCCCAGTCTACCAGGAGATCAAGGCCTTGTAGTACCCCCCCCCCCCGCCTTCACTTCCACTCCTGTAGAGAAGTTTGAGACAGACCCAAGCCCTTCCTCGACAGGTGAGGATGTGACCACAAGTTACATAGGCTCAAGACAGATCAGTCACAGAGGACAATGCCCCAAGTCCCTCTTCCACAGGTGATGATCTGACCACAGGTCACAGTAGGCTCAAGACAGATCAGTCCTAGAAACAGGATCATGCCCCCGAATATGTAGATGAGGTTTTCCCAAGCTCTCAGGCCAAACCAATAGGGAGTTCCTGTTGTCAGACACTGACCCATCCAAAAACTGTATTTAAGAATTGTGTTCAAGATTAAAGGTGTGCGAGAATCCCTCCGTCATCTGAGAGCTTCTGACATAAGAGCTGTAACACTGCTGCTTGGGGAAGAGTTTTGCTCTCCCGAAATTGCCAACAGAAGCTTCCCTGGCTGGCTAGTCAGTCCCCTGCTGGCAAAGCCTGGCCTGAAGTAGAGGCGGGAAGAGCCATGCCCTTCCCTGTCCGAATTCTCTTCCCTTCTCCTGAACCCACGCGCCTAGCCAGACCAGAGATCTCAGTAGAAAACCTCCCGCATGGAAGCCTACAGGAAAGGCCATCCAGACACCACCTGGGATCTATTTCATACACAGACATCAAACCCAGACACTATGCAGATTCTCGCAGCCAACCATTGAACTGAGCACGAGGACCCCAAAGGAGGAGTTAGGGAAAGGACTGAAGGAGCTGAAGGGGTTTGCAACCCTAGGGAAAAACAACAATATCAACCAACCAGACCCCTTAGAGCTCCCAGGGATTAAACCACCAAAGAAAGAGTACACATGGAGAGACCCATGGCTCCAGCTGCATATTTAGCAGAGGTTGGCCTTATCTGGCATCAATGGAAGGACAGACCCTTGGTCCTGTGAAGGCTCAATGCCCAAATGTAGGGGAATGCCAGGGTGGTGAGGTGAGGGTGGGTGGGGGTGGGGAAGCAGCTTCATAGCAGCTGAGGGAAATTGAATGGTATAGGGAAAACTGGGAAAGGGAATAACATTTGAAATGTAAATAAATAAAATATCTAATAAAAAAAAGAATAAGCTGAAGGTTGCATGAGTTACAAATCTTTAATTCAATATTCCCTTGTGGCTTTGACTTGAATTCTTGGAATTACTGATGGAGCTCAGAGGAAGAAGCCAGGCTGATGATATAGGAAACCAATGATTTACCTATAATTGGCCAGCAACGATGAGAACAGTGAATTTTGTATAATTCACAGGACATCTTAGATCACTCAGGTACCAACTGGCCTGTATTCTGTCCTTGAAAAAAGTGTCCAATAGCCACACACTACAAAATCATAACGGACACACAGAATTTTGAGTTAAGAAACTTAAATTCAGTGCTTATTATGCAAAGGTGTTAGAAGTCAGTGGTTTACCTGAGGCATCTCTATTTTAGTCTCCCATAGTATTATCAATCCTTCTCACATTTTCAGAACTCTCCTACTTCATGATAATTTATACAATACATCCAAGTAAATAGTGTTATTAGTTGCTACACTTATTATACTTTTAAAGTTATGAACTAGATATTTCTAGAATAGATACTTCATTGACTTCTTGAAGTCTATAAAATTCAAAATCTTACAGTTATCTGTAGTTATACATACACACATACATACATACACACACACATATGCACATACACATACACACTTTTATGTCTGACTTACAGCATTTTCCTCTGATCCCATAGTCTAATGAATTAGTTGCATTTCTTCTTCCACAAACGTATTGTGACTTTTGTACATCTTCAAGAGGTTTGTTTCTCTTCTGTTTGTAATGTTGTATTTCCTGCTCTCCATAAGCAACTTGCTATCCTTGAGCTCTCAGCTCAATGATGTGTTCTTTGACAAAGTCTTCCTACCTAGACATAGGTAACTCAAGTCTTAACTATGCCATTGTCTCCAGTCCCATCAGATAAGGTACAACAAAAGTTAGTTAAAATAGTAGTTCATTTGGCTCACTTTCACCAAAAAGAAGTTATTTGAGAGAATTGTAGCTCAAGGTTTTGACAGAGAATTTGGGAGATAAGAGCTCAGTGTCTCTTTGGAAAAAAAGATGCTTTGGAACTGACTCTGCAATTCTGCTTAAGAGGTCCTTGACTTAAAAACATCAGCCATTGATGCTATGTTTTATTTTCAGTAAGCCATTCAGCCTTCATGCAGCATTTTTATTATTGTGAACATTTATCAAACAGTCTTCATTGGGCTGGTGAATGGGAGAAAGCAAGGTAGGCTTTATTGTGCTAAGTCAGTCATAATGACCCTTTTTCTCCCAATGGTAAACTTTTTGTATTGAATGCATATTTATACAAAATAGTTGTAGAGATTGTTTTTCTTGTTTCTAGTTGTCTGCCTTCCTTTGCTTATCTCAATAGAAAAAAAAAAAAAAAACTGCCCGTCCTAGCCTAAGCCATTTTTTTTAGAATATGAATTTTTATTATTTTTGGAAACTGATTTAGCTGAAGACAATGTAACAGCAAACAATTGCTACAAACAATGCCTCTGTCATTTCTCATAATTCAGATAGAATATTTAAAAACTCATTCTGAAACATACAAATAGAACATCCTACTTACAGGAGTTTTCTCTCACAAATGAAACAATTTCTTGCAATGTTAGCACATCATGAAACCCCGTCACTTAAGTTATGAATATGATGAGATTCTCTTCTGATTTCATCTTGAAGGATTTTGAGTTTAGATTATGATGATAGATAGGTAAGTGCAGTTTCAAAGAAATTCAATACATAGATCAGTATATGTAGATAAAGCACCGTACAATTATTTTACCAGTAAAGTGACTGCCAAGCACATATTACAGAAGGGGTTCCTTTGTTCTTTATTCTATTTTACATAGATTATTTATATTTTATTCACATTACATTCCAATCACAGCCCCCTTCCTCCTATCCTCTCAGGCCTGCCCTTACAAACACTCTAACCCCCAATTACCCCCTCCAGTTCTCCTCTGAAAAAGGAAAGCCCCTCTTATGCACCACTTCATTCTGGGACATCTAGTCTCAGCAGGACTGGGCGCCTCTTTTCCAACTGAGGCCTAACCCTGCAGTCCAGGTAGGTTATGGGAATCCAATGGTAGGCAAGAGAATCAGAGACAGTCCCAGCTCCAGTAGTTATGGGACCCACATGAAGACCAAGTTAGATATTTGCTACGAATATGGGGGGGGGGATGCTAGGTTCAGCTCCTGCATGCTCTTTGGTTAGTGGTTCAGTCTGGACCTGTGGGCCCAGATTAATTGATACTGTAGGTCTTTTGTGGCCTTGTTCCTTTCAGCTTGCTCAATTCTAGCCCGCCACTCTTCCACAAGACTCCCTGAGCTCTTCCTGATGTTTGGCTGTGGGTCTCTGCATGTGTTTCCATCCACTGTTGATTGGGTGATGTCTTTCCAGAGACATTTAACTAAGTTCCTGTCTGTAAGCATAACAGAGTAGAATCATTAATAGTGTCAAGGCCTGGCTCTCTCACATGGGATGGGTCTCAAGCTGGGGCAATCATTGATTGGCCATTTCCTTTGTCTCTGCTCTGTCTTTATCCCTGTGCATCCTATAGGCAGGACACATTTTGGGTTGAAGTTTTTTTAGGTGGGTCAATGTCTCCCTGCCTCCTCTGAAAGTCCTGCCTCGTTATAGCAAGTAACCATTTCTTTCTCTATATCAGCCTCCCTTTCCCCAGCTGGTAGGAATCTCAGGTAACATCACAGAAGGGCTGCATCTGAAACAGTTCCTGATAATGAGTTAATTTATAAAATAATTCAAAGTAAAGGACGTAAAATATGCTGTATCTTATAGAATGTTTTAAATCTATCACTTAATGATATGCATTTATATCATAAAATGCATATTTATTTAGGCTTTAGATGAGTCTATTTTCTTTGTGTGCAAGATTGAGACATTGGTGTTTGAGCCTTCACTCCACTTCTTCATATGATATTTCTTGTTAATTGGAATATAAATAACATACGTTCAGAGAAAATGCTTTCTGTTCTCTGCACTGTCTGTCTGTCTTTGTCCCGAGTTATAGTGTAGCATACACATATGTTAAAACTTTGAGACAGTATAAAAGTATTTACAGAGAAATGTTACTCTCCTATTCACTGTGGCCTTCAGCCCTCTGTTCTTTTTATCAATACACAGACACATTAAACACACACACACACACACACACACACACACACACACACATGCGCGCGCGCACACACACACACAGTGCTTATATTAAGCATCAAGAGTGACCTGATTCACGTGGACCCTCTACTTTGGATAACCAATTCAATGTCTTCTTCAACTGCCTGCTCTATTAATTAAGCTTCTATCACAGGGTTAATGTGGGATTAACTGGCTATTATGCACAAAGTTTTCATAAAATGGCATGAGCTAAGTACCTGGCATTAGATATCATTGTTAATTCTAAGTTTGCCCACGATCATGTAGTACCAATTTGACACACTTGTATTTTAATGAGAATATTTAAAATTTGAGTTAAATGGTTGCAAGTTTTAAAATATGTTGATAACATGATTTTGGAAAAGCATCATGTGTAGTATCTTAGGGTTTCTGGTCCTGTATAAAACATTATGAACAAGAACAAATTGGGGAAGAAAGGGTTTATTCAGCTTACACTTTCCACATTGCTGTTCATCCCCAAAGGAAGTCGTTGTTGGGGAGAGACTCCACCAGTCACTTTCCCTCATTCTTACTATCATCTTTTCTTGACAAAATTCTTCTTTCTGTCCCTATGGGAATCCTGGAAATATGGAACATAAATTTATGCTCTTATATACTGTGTTTTCTGCTGTAATAACATTTATGTTCTTTTATGCTATTTCTAAAAGTGTAGTGTACAGTGTTCATGATTGTAATTTTATAATACTAATACATACTAAAATAAGAATTTTAAGTTCATCATATACCTATAAAAGTAGGAACAATAATATAAGATCTTGTTATTTGTCTCATATTGGTGCATACTTTGATATTATAAATGATAACTTTTGCTATTTGACAATAAAGTGCAATAAATAAGGTTTTACATGTCTACCATTTTACCTGTGCAAGTATATATGAGAAAAAGCTATATTTATGTTAGATTGTTATACCACAGCTTTGTGTAATTCTAGTAATTATTATCAATTTTTCTTTGTACAATTGCACCACTATGCATTACAATCTGAAATACCATATAGCCTTAAAAATGAAATGTTCAGTTTCTTCAGTTTTAGCAGTGTGACTTATATAAAATGACAGGTAATTTGGGCTCCATTATTTTTATCCATTTTAAGTGATTTCATGGATGAATCTGAGTATGTAAAAATCTTTGCACTTCCTTTTCATTATGCTTGTATATCTTTCATATTTTATGCATTTTTACAATCTACTCTTTCCAAAATAGGCTTTTCAGTGTGATAGAATTATAAATAAATTTTAGGATTTCCTTTTGAGTCTGTTAATGGTATTTGTGACTATGAATACATCCTTTTGTCTGAGTAAAACACATTCATGCATATAATATGTTTTAATCAAATCCACTTCCCATTTCCTCTTCTCTAACTCTTTCCCTGAAACCCAATTAATTTTCTCTCCAAACTTCCTGTCATTTTCTTCCTCTTAAAATAAAAGACCCATCTAGTGGAACCTGGAGAGCCTTTCAGTTACCATACACCTAAGGAAGGCTTGCTGTCTTTTCTCCAGCAGCTGTCCATTGCCTGTAGATTCTCAGATGGTGGTGGGAGTTTTAGCTTTCTCTATCTTATGCAGGCTTTACTCGTGATGTCACAGGATCTGTTACTTCATGTGTGCAGAGAACCCATCATATCGCATAACTAATGTTGTGCTACAGATGTCTACTACTTCTGACTCTTAGAATATTTCTGTCTCCTCTTCTGCATTGAACCCTGAGCTTTGGAAAGAGGGATAAAATCTAGATATTCCATAGATAAGTAAGCAACCCACTCTCTCTCTCTCTTTGTATCCTGACCAATTGTTTCACCATCTATTGTAAAAAAGAAAAGAAAAGACACTTCCCCGCTGAGGGTTGAGAGATGCACTAGTCTGTCTACATAAAGAGAAGAATAGAGGAGGTAGTTGATATTTTCCATTTAACAGAACAATAATACTAGGTTCTTCACTGTGGCCTATAACATATCAAATTATGGAATATTTGCAGTTAATGACAGCTAGTACAAGCTCTCTGTGGATCGGACTTTAAATCCAATCATATAGCATTCATGTTACTCATGTATCAGTGGGTCTATCTAGCCAGACCAGCTTTCACTGGAGTTCACAGGGTTCATATCTATGTAAGTCTTACTTTTTTCTTCCCCAGTAGTGTTCCTTTTATGTTTAAAAAAACAGTTGTAATTTCATCTTTTCACTAAAGATGCTCACTCTGAGTCTTGGGTAGTCTGCCTGTCCTGCTTTAGAGCATCACTAACCAGCATGATTGGGTCTTTGTGAGCTTAGCAGAGTATATGAATGCCATTGCTCCCCCCTGAACGTCATAGCTTCTTTACCTTTGTAGTTATATTGTGGATCATAATTACCTTCAAAATACAACAGAAAATAAACTAATTCTATTCTAAATTGCCGTGGGAGGATTTACTGAAGTGAGATAGGCTCCGATGGATAAACCTTTTTTTTTTTTTTTCTTTATCTTTATTAACTTGAGTATTTCTTATTTACATTTCGGTTGTTATTCCCCTTCCCGGTTTCTGGGTCAACATCCCCTTAACCTCTCCCCTTCCCCTTCTGTATGGGCTTCCCCTCCCCATCCTCCCCCCATTACCACCCTCACCTCAATAATCACGTTCACTGGAGGTTCAGTCTTGGCAGGGCCAAGGGCTTCCTCTTCCACTGGTGCTCTTACTAGGCTATTCATTGCTACCTATGAGGTTGGAGCCCAGGGTCAGTCTATGTATAGTCTTTGGGTAGTGGCTTAGTCCCTGGAAGCTCTGGTTGGTTGTTGTTCATATGGGATCTCAAGCCCCTTCAAGCTCTTCCAATCCTTTCTCTGATTCCTTCCATGGGGGTCCCGTTCTCAGTTCAGTGGATTGCTGCTGGCATTCACCTATGTATTCTCGGTGTGTCTCTCAGGAGAGATCTACATCCGGTTCCTGTCAGCCTTCACTTCTTGGCTTCATCCATCTTATCTAGTTTGGTGGATGTATATGTATGGGGTCACATGTGGGGCAGGCTCTGAATGGGTGTTCCTTGGCCTCTGTTCTAAACTTTGCCTCCCTATTCCTGCCAAGGGTATTCTTGTTCCCCCTTTAAAGGAGTGAAGCATTCGCATTTTTGGTCATTCTTCTTGAGTTTCATGTGTTCTGTGCATCTAGGGTAATTCAAGCATTTGGGCTAATACCACTTATCAATGAGTGCATACCATGTGTGTTTTTCTGTGATTGGGTTACCTCACTCAGGATGATATTTTCCAATTCCATCCATTTGCCTATGAATTTCATAAAGTCATTGTTTTTGATAGCCTAGTAATATTCCATTGTGTAGATGTACCACATTTTCTGTATCCATTCCTCTGTTGAAGGGCATCTGGGTTATTTCTAGCCTCTGGCTATTATAAATAAGGCTGCTATGAACATAGTGGAGCACGTGTCTTTGTTATATGTTGGGGCATCTTTTGGGTATATGCCCAAGAGAGGTATAGCTGGGTCTTCAGGTAGTTCAATGTCCAATTTTCTGAGGAACCTCCAGACTGATTTCCAGAATGATTGTACCAGTCTGCAATCCCACCAACAATGGAGGAGTGTTCCTCTTTCTCCACATCTGATGGATAAATCTTTATGTGCAGTTTTGACACAGAGTCCACGAAGGCTGTAATCTACAAAGACCTGTGGACTGGGCATGGAGTAGACACTACAGAGCCTGTGTCAGTAGTGGAACATCTCATTTTCTGATGCTAGATCAAAGTAATCCTCAGTGTATAAAGGCTTGTAAGAAACAAATGGTAGATCATCTCTGGAGGAAGGTGACATCATTTTACAACCCAAACAAGCCTACTTACACAATTAACTTTACAAATGTGATATATGACACACAATAGCTATATCTTCCTCCAGGCACATACGAAGTAAATCCTAGCCTGTAAAAATGCAGCAGAAAAAGAGAAAAGTTGGAAGTCTTGAGGCAGTCTGCCAACAATATCTGTTAAAGATGACCAAACAGAGACTTGAAAATCTGGCAGAAAACTGGAATGCATGAGCAATTAAGACATTAAGATTCAAATGTAAGTGTACAGAAAATAAACAACAAATATTTATCAGTATAGCAGACACAACTAATAACATTGTTTATGTACTAATGTAGAAGCAAAATAAATCCAGAAGTAAATACCTGGAATCAGCAGAAGAGAGAAGGCTGAGAATGGGGTATAACTGAGGCCATGCTAATGAAGCTGGGTGAGGGGCTAGAGACTACTGCATTAAGAAAAGATAAGTAAATGTTAAAAAATCAACATCTTGAAGCCTGCAATGCAGCAGGCCAATTTTTGCTGTGAAAACCACTTAATGCTAATTTATCAATTAAATAAAATTCCCGTTAATAATGTAAGTTAAGTAGTAAATCTTTGGATGAAAACCAACTCTGAATGCATATGGCACCAACAGAAGGTCTACATGATTTTGCTTTAGTTAAAGTAAAATCTTTGCCAGATAATAACTGAAAGGTGGGAGAGGAAAGAAAAAGCAAAAGTACAAATTATGTGGGCCCAAACCGCTTCAGTTTCCACTTTCATTTAATCTAACTTCTGCAGTGATCTGACTTCAAGCTCACTGCTATTTTATTTTCATAGTAGTTCCAGTAATTATGTAAATAGATACTCACGGAAGTTTATTTTCATAGTTTTCTTCCAGTCATTATGTAATGCATACCCATGCACGTTTATGCAGAAAGCATTTCTAGAATCACTGCAGGTTAGTCAGTGGGTAAACTCTATGAATAGTAAACCCTTGGTTTAGACTTTCTCTTTTCATTATGTTTTAAACATCAGTATTATTTGTTAAAAATTTTGAATTCCACTTTATTCTAGATTTGCTTCTTTTCTTAGAAACTTTTGCCTTGTTAAAATGTGTAAACTTCCTCTTGCTTCGCATCCTTGCCAACATGTGCTGTCACCTGAGGTTATCATCGTAGCCATTCTGATTGGTGCAGGGGAAGTCTTAGGGTTCTTTTGATTTGCATGTCCATGATCAGTATGGACTTTGAACATTTCTTTAAGTGCTTCTTAGCCATTCAAGATTTCTCTGTTGTAAATTCTCTGTTTAGCTCTATACCTCATTTTTTTATTGGGTTGCTTGGTTTTTTTGGAGGTTAGCTTATTGAGTTCTTTTATGTATTTTGGATATTGCCCTCTATCAGATGTGGGATTAGTGAAGTTTTTTCCCAATCTGTAGGTTACATATTTGTCCTATTGACAGTGTCTTTTGCCTTATAGAAGTTTTTCACTTTCATGGGGTCCTGCTTATCAATTCTTGCTCTTATAGCCTGAGCCATTGGATTTCTGTTTAGGAAATCCCCCTCATCCTGCCCCCTTTGTCAAAGCTGGTGTCATAGCTCCTTTGTCAAAGTTCAAGTGTCCATAAGAGTCTTGTTTTATTTCCGTGTTTTCAAATCTATTCCATTGATCAACCTATCTGTCAATACTGGTTGAACTGTAAAATGGTACAACCACTCTGGAAATCAATCTGGAGGTTCCTCAGAAAATTGGAAATAGATCTACCTGAAGACTCAGCTATACCACTCTTGGGCACATACCCAAAAGATGCCCTACCATGCCACATTGGCACATACTCCACTATATTTTTAGTGGCTTTATCTGTGATAGTCAGAAGCTGGAAACAACCCAGATATTCCACAACAGAAGAATGGATACAGAAAATGTGGTTCATTTACACAATGGAATACTACACAGCAATTAAGAA
This sequence comes from Rattus rattus, assembly GCF_011064425.1. NCBI lineage: Eukaryota > Metazoa > Chordata > Mammalia > Rodentia > Muridae > Rattus > Rattus rattus. The sequence continues at coordinate 114,216,139 of NC_046159.1, forward strand.
TGAGGACATCATAAGTTTTGCAGGCAAATGGACAGAACTAGAAAATATCATCCCAAGTAAGGTAACTCAGGCTCAAAAGGACATTCACAGTGTGTACTCACTAATAAATAGATATTAGCCAAAAAAGTACAGAACATCCAGGAACTCAAGACAGAACTCAAGAAGCTTAACAAGCCGAAGGGCCCAAGTGAGGATGCTTCATTCCCACTGGGAGGGTCGGGAGAAGAAAGCAGTTAAGGGTGTAAGAGGGATGCAGGGATCTAGAGGTGAGGGCAAAACAGAAAAGCAGAACATAGGTATAGATGGGACAGGAAGGAAGCTCTGAGAGCCAACAGAATGAATAAAAATATACAACCTTGGGGGTGGGAGGTGGGGAAGTGTCTAGAATTTACCAGAAACCTGGGTGGTGAGAAACTTTCAGGAATTAAAGGGAAGGGACCTTAGATAAAGTGCCCAAGAGTGGAAAGATGGACTTGTAGAGTCCACCTCCAGTAGGAAGACAGGGAATCAAGTGGAGGGATGGGGCTGCCATCCCATAGTCAAATACTTTGACCCATAATTGTTCCTGTCTGAAAGAAAGGACTGCAGAAACAAAAATGGAGAAGAGCCTGAGGAAATAGAGATCCAGTGACAGGTCCAAGTTGGGATCCAGCTCAGGGTAAGTCTCCAAGGCCTGATACTATTACTGATGCTATGGTGTATTTACAGACAGGAGCCTAGGATGGCTGTCCATTGAGTGGCCCAACAAGCAACTGACTGAGAAAGACAGATATTTACACTCAACCAATGGAATGACATCAGGAACCCCTGTGCTTGAATTAGGGGAAGGCTGGAAGAAGCTGAGGAGGAGGGCGACCGCACAGGAAGAACTACAGTCTCAACTAACCTGGACCCCTGAGATCTCTCAGACACTGAATCACCAACCTTGCAACATATACTAGTTGGTTCAAGGTCCCTGAAACATATTCAGCAGAGGACTGCATCGTCTGTTCTCAGTGAGAGAAGATGTGTCTTAGCCTGGAGAGGCCACAGGGAGTTGGTGGGCCTCCTGGTGGTATGGGGACATCCTCCTGGAGACAAGCAAGGTGTGGAGGGAGAAAGAATGGGATGAGGAACTGTGAGAGGGTGAATTAGGAGTGGGGCAACGACTGTACTGTAAAAAAAAGAGAACAGCAATAAATAAATACATTAATTAATTAATTAATAAGTGAACTTGCTGAGGATACGGATTAATGTTGCCTATTCTGGGTGACCTTTCTAAATCTGTGGGGGTAATCTTCCAGTAGACTGATGCAGTGAATCTTTTTAGGATGATATATTCATATTAAGTGAGTCCATTTTTGTTTTTTGTTTTCCCTCATTGGGAACTTTAGTGACAGGTGCATCAACTTGCCTCACTTACACCCTGTGCTTTGTCCTGTCCCTAAATCTTGAGGACTGTAGCTTTGACATCGCCTTTGCGTGTCCATCCTCAGTTTTTAACTCCCCCTTAATCTTAATGAATTTTCAACAGTTGTTTTTGTCCAAATTTTATCATTTCTGCCTTTCATTCTTTTCATTCTATTTTTCTTATCACTAACTGCTCAGCTGTCTGCTCTGCCATCTCCATTTTTATCCTTTGATCTTGTGTTTCCATTTTTAACATCTTACCCACAATAGATATTTCACTGAGTAACTTAAAATATCCGTAACAAAATAACTCGTCAAATTTTCAGCCTGCTTCTGGGTTTATTTGTGGTTAAAGCAATTTGTTAAGCAGAGGGATTTGCTATGGATCCCCTATGCTATTGTATCTTCTAGATACTTGGTTTATACACAATACACCTTCCTGGTTTCAAGCCCTTTGATAGACTTGTTTTTAATTCTGTCAATATTCTAATGCTTTTGTGAGTTAGAGCATGCGGTATTTTGTATATGATCTCCTTGAGTTTCTTAATCTTTACTTTCTATATGCTTATGCCCTCTTGATTTTCATCAAACCTTTCACTAAGCCCTGGGGGCGTCATAATGAACATCAAAACCAGATATTCCATTTCGTGGAGTTTATAAGATCTGAGAATAAAAAGACAAATGGATTTAATACAGTACCAGGGAGGAGAAGTGGAGGAAACTGGAGAAGCACATATTAAAATCATTAAGCATTTAGATCCCTAATGAGCCTGCCCAACCCCTACATTTTGGAAAGAATTCCTTCCTGTATTTCTAGTATTTGAAAGAATCATAAAAAATTCTAAGAGAAGAGAGTGTGTTCTCAGCTGAAGCGACTGTAATGTTGTATGAACATTATGAGGGGTTTATACTTCCTGAAGAATCAATTTCACTGTTCTGTTTTATGAATCCGTATGAGGAGAATATCTGTATGAAGAGAGAATCTGCAAAGATTCCCTTTTGCCTGGCAATCCAATCAAGATTTAGCTTAATTTTTGTTGGTCAGTTGGTCTCTGCCCTTTTTGCTATCACTTAAGACTTTATTAAAAATAATACATATATACAATGTATTCTGATAATTATCTCTCACCACCAGCTTTCCTTATATCCATCTCATCTTTATTAACACCCTACCCCATCCCTTTTCTCAGATCCAGGACTTAAAGTTCTATTCTGTGACCCATTTAGGTTGACCATGCTATCTGCATGATTATTGTATCCCATTGTACATCGTACCATTGTACATCATTTTCCAAAAGGACCCATCAAGTCCCTGGTCGGGACCTGTGTTAGCTTGCTTCACAGTATCAGTATCTGAACACTAACATGAAAGCAGGTGGTTAGAGCTACCAGCAGTATGCAGTTTGAAGTGCATTCATAAAATCTTACAGGAAACTACACTTCATCGCATGAGCTACTTTCGTTCTGCTATTCTTTAGCAATCAGTCAATTTTTGCAGTATTTCTCTAGGAGACTTCAATTTTCTAACAGCAGTGACAGCATGTTAGCCTTATGAATCCAGGAGCTGCCAGCTAAGTGAGTATTATAGAATCTGTATGAGAAAGCTCCATCTTGTCACTGCTGGACAGGATTCATGCTGCCTTGCTAGATCCTTTAGCTTCTTTCCGTGTTTAGAGAAGGTAGGCAGACATTAACTAATCTATCCTATTTACGGCACAAATGTCAAAGTCTTATTATAATTAAATCCTTGGAGCATCTCCTACGTATATAAAAGAAAAACACATGTGGGAAACTGTGAATGCTTTTTTTATTTCCCTTTTAGCTTCAGAGTTGAAACTACAGCTTGTTTTCTTAATTGGTTTGGCAAAAGAAAAATTGTTAGAAGAAAACAGACAGCTAATCCATGGTCAGTTTTACATTCCACCTTGTGTTCTCCAAAGTAGTAAGTGTTTGATTCTTTTTTTTCTGTTACAGAGGATATGTACTTACCATGGCTGGAAATTTGCAGATTATAATTCATTATTGGCAGTGTGAATCTTTAGAGTAAAGATGAGACACATGAATAATGTGACAATTATGAGAAAATCTGTTTTTAGTACACCAATTCCATTTAAGAGATATAATCAGTTCTGGCAAATCAAGAAACACTAGGAGACACTATGTCAGTCCTAGGATGTTAATTTCAAAATCTTTGAAAAGCTGAACTGAAGAAATATAACATGTATCAAAGGAGAGTCTGGGTTAATATTGTGTCTTGTAGATCACTTTTACTTATTAATATTTATGTACTTACCTGTATGTGTGCCAGTCTGATTGCATGAATACATGCTTATATAAGTACCCATGGAGACCAGAGAGAAGAGCTTTGGATTCCAGGGAGCTGAGGCTTATGTGAGCCACTGAGGTAGGTGCTGGGATTCAAATTCCTAATCCCCTGAAAGTTAGGTCAAGGTTCATAAACAATCATATCTCTCCAGCTTCCAAACAATTTCTCTGTCTCTGTCTCTGTCTCTGTGTCTCCAACTTCTCTGTCTCTGTCTCTCTCTGTCTCTCTCTGTCTCTCTCTCTGTCTCTCTCTCTCTCTCTCGCCAACCTGGATTTCTGTGTCTGTGTCTGATAGGTGTTTTAAGTTCTTTCTCTTTTATATACATCTTATAGACCTACACACAAGATATGAAAGACTCTCTAATTTTCAACTGTTCCTATTTTTTTCTGAGTTTCTCTTTCCAGAGTTTTGGTGATTTCCATACATAGTGTGACGATTAAGAAACATTTGAGGGGGCTGGAGAAATAACTCATTGGTTAGGAGTCCTGATTGTTCTTCAAGAGGTACTTAGTTCAATTCCCAGCACCGACATGGTGGCTCACAACCATTTGTATGGCATCTGATTCCCAATTCTGGGTTATCTGATACTTCTTTCAGCTCTATTAAAACTTGGGAGAGGATAACTTCAATTTTCATAGATCTGTTCGGAACAAATTATCTATCAATCAGTCATTCATCGATCAATAAGTCAACATTTTAATCTTTCTATTATGTCATCTCTCAAACCAGCATCTGTATCTGCATCTTTCATTCGTTACCTACCTACTTATATATCATAGCATTTGAACGAGTCGGGAGCATTTCTCCAGAGTCTCCGCTTCTCCTGCCTTTTGCTTGAGCTTCTGCCCTAACTTCCATTCATAGTGAACTAAAACTGTTAAGATGAACTAAAACCCTTTCTTCCCCAAATTAATTCTGGTTATGGTTATCACAGGAATAGAAAACTAAGTATGATACCATCTATCCACCCACCCATCTATCCATCCATATGTACAACATACATCCCACAGCAATATGAAGTATTTATTTTTACTATTGTCTTCATTATAGAAAACACATAGGATGGCCCTTGAGTATCTTCATTCAAAGTGACAAGGTGAGTTCTGACAGTGTCATGTAATCCATTCTTTTCTTTGAATAAAGTCCTTTTTGCTATGTATATAGACAGGAAGAAACAAACTAAGAAAGCTACAGTCTACATTATCTCTGATCTCGCGTTCATCTGAATCATTGCTGCCTTCTTTGCTACAAGCACTGGATGTAAGTGATGTCTAACAGCTTGAGCCTCTCTACTGAGGACTTGGACCACTGTCATATATGTTTGGTGTTTCTGCCATTAGAACTTTTCCCTCAACTGTACCATACCTAGCATCAGGACCTACAAACTGTTTTCTATCTATTTATACCAATGGCTTTTGAAATAAATGGGACTAGAAATAGTCTCCAAATAGTATTTGAAATCAAGAAATTATGACCTAAAGTGTTTCTCATTGTTTACCAATCATATAATTGTATGCATGCCAATCATAAAAACATTGTAAATGACAGATCAAATATTATTACTGCTTTATTACATTTTTAAAATACCAGGTAGAATATTGAATATGTATATATATATATATATATAAATGATATATATATATAGTCAATTGTCATCAATGCTGAGTTTACTGTGTATCTGTTCTTAAAGAAACTTTAATTACTTTAATAAACATTTGCTTTAAATTTTGAGAATTAAAATTCACTAAAAAGTACTAGTTACTGTACATTTTCAACTGTACAGACAGACGTTTTATAGTTTGTGGGATCTTTAATTTTAAACTGGAGGAAACCATTAAAAATATATTTGTGTATGTAAGGTTTTCACTACCAAGACAAGTGATACTTGTGAAGTCCACTTGTGAAGTAGAGTGGAGAAGTTTGTAGAAACTTCAATGTTGTGTCTTTCTCAGGCATGTATTCCCTCCTGCCATCATTTTAGAGCCTTATAATTTTATTAGTATTGTTAAAGTATTTACTAGTATTGATTAAAGAACACAGCGGCTTGTGGGTTCCTTTATTATACATTTTCCATCTCATTGATCTCTTTAGCTTTATTAATTTTTTCTGTTTGCATTTTAGCCTGTTTTTCTTTAATTTTAAATTTCATTTAATAATATTATTCATATCACATAATCTAGAATGTATGTTTCTATATGATTTCCATTATAGAAAGAAAAATGTGTTAATTAATTTAAAATCTATTTTTTAATTGAATTATTCATTACCTATGCAGTCTCTATGTGGTACAGTACAACACCAGAAATTTAATCTCCTGGGGTGTAACCTTTGTACTTTTGATATCTGTACCCACTTGTTCATTTCCCCCTCTCCCACATGCAAACACAGGCATAGTCTTCAAATTTCATAGAACATCTTTTACAGACTGGCCCATAGACACAAGGTTTCTTTTCATTCTCACATTCCTTGTGTATTATTTTTGTTTTATTTTTGTATTATTTTCTGAACCACTCTGTTACACACTTTTGCACAGTTGTCCTTATGTGATGCTATCCAGAGGTTTATAGTAAAATGTCTTCATTTAGCCATCATTTAAAGGATATTTTCTGTGGTTCTAGACATTTAAATTCACAGTTTTTCTTCAGTACTTTGTCACTGTCATTTCATTTTCTTTCAACTATGTCAGGTTGCGTGATCTGTCAGCTTTAGTCTCTGCCACTGCTTTGAAGGAAATGTCTTTCTGACTCCTTGCTTTCTTGTTTCTCTGTGTTTTTTCCCCCAGCAATTGCTCAGCCTGGTTTATTGGATGATTTTGCTTTTCAGTTTTTCTCCTTGGTCATAGACCTATATTTTGGTGTCTTTATAGGTTTAATGCAGATGGTTAGATCATTATCAATCATGGGGAAAATACTTCCGGCCCAACATAACTTAAAATATTCTTCCTTTATGAACAAAAAGGAAGTTCCTGCACTCTCACTACAGGACACTTGAGATATATATAAATTCGGAAAGGTTTTTCTTCTCAGCATATACTTATTTTTTCTTTACTTCTTTGTATTTACATCTGTTGATATTTCTGATCCATTTCCTATTTGATAATCTGTGTTGTGATGTTAAATCATTTCTTAAAATTATATTATAAGCTCACAACCAAATTTGCTATGCTTTGGATATTTACAGAATTTGTCATTGATTAAGAGATTTGTCTCTAATAAAGTTACAAATTTCTGATCAGTTTGCTCAATATAAAATCATGATCATTTTAAAGTAGCCCTTTGATGGCTCAAGTGTATGAGAAAACTAACCAAGATTTTCTTCCCATTGCCTAGCTTGCTAATGCTTTATAGCCATTTGAAGAAAGCCACTGATTTTTAGAGAACTTTAAAGTCCTTTTTTTCTAGAATCAAATCAACTTTATTATGACAAGACCAAGTTGTCTATATCAATATACAGGGTGAAATAACATTCGACTCAGAGTGTACACTGTTCTTCCTGGACTTCATTTTAATACTAAACTGTTAGAGCAATTTGAGGACCTCCACTAGAGGTTTTAAATATTTTTTTAGACCTTTCTACTTCAAGAACAGTGATATTCAACTTTTATCAGAGTCTATAAAAAGACTGGCTGTGTTCCTTGATTTGTCTTCTTTGCCTGTGTGGATTAGTTACCAGACATACATTCTGAGAAATCTCACTCCACTCTTCTTTGTGCCTCCTTTAGAGCCTCACACCTCAAGTATTTAACAGCCCAGGTGTCTCATCGTGAGGCAGCCTTTCAGTTGAGCATGAGGAAAAGGTGGCTATTACAACTGTTCAATTACAACTGCTTCACAGAGTGCCTGTAATCTAGAAGCAACCTAAAAGCTATCTTTAGGAAATTGCTGTGATTTAAAGGGAAATAACTTTGTTAAATTAATTAGCCATTTTAAATTAAGGGAGAAATAAGACCATAAAATCTTAAACGTGAACTCTGAAGTCCTCTTGCATTATCTAAGACAGGAATAATACCGATATCTAAAAAGAGTAAAATTAAGATTAGCAGCTCTTCCAATGTGAGCATACTTCGTCCAAGTGTTATTCTTTTACAGCAGGGAGCAGAAGCAGAGCTTTGACATCATTTGCTCAACATCACACAGTAATCGGCAGAGCTAGGTGTTAATTCTAATCCAATAATTTCCATTCTGTAATTAACTGTAACAACCTTTAGTCATTCCTTTATGTATTTAATATAATAAAATGTATAAACATAATCATGTGGTATTTTTTTCTGTTTACTACATAGACAAGAGATGGTTTAAAATAGTAAAAATGTTATTTTTGGATTAGGAAACATGCTATCATGAATTTACAGAATGCAGATTTTGAAATTTTTCTTAAATTCTAAAGTGCTCTTTTTCAAATTTTAAACTTTGGGAATGTTACTAGAGTAATTAATATATTTTTATATATGCATACATACCACATATGTATTATATACATATGTATATGTGTGTATGTGTGAAATTTTGTAGAAAACATTAGTTTTTGCTATTTTATAGCAGTTTTATTGTAATAATTTTTGTTTATATATTTTAAAAATGAATGCCTAATGGGTGGGTATAGTAAAATCTGGTGAGGTAAGAACTCAGTTTAAATCAGAAGTGGTATATGAGTTACTTTATTGCATATTTAATAGAAACAACATTTCAGAGTCTCTTCAGCTTCTATTTTCTATCCAGGGCCCTGCTTCATTTAGACAGCAGCATGTCCATTCTGAGATAGATGCGGTTGAATATGTGTATGTGTAATTTGACAAGATTAAGTCATATGATATGTAGACTGATTTAAATTTCTGATCTGAGAACACTATTGATAGGTGAACAGCAGGAAGTAAAATGTCCCAAAAGTGGTCAATATATTAAAAAAAAAATCAAAGAGTCATAAAAACAATTCCTATCTTCTTTAATGTAATGATGAATTTATTAGACAAGGGAATACTGAAGATCAATATGCTATACATAATGGATTCGATAGTCTGATGAAAATGCCATACAGCCACCACACAAACAAAAAATCAATGTGAAAAAGCCAAGACTTAAAAGTGACATATTTAAAAGGCAAGGAGAGCCATATGAAAGTGAAATCAGATATAAAATGCCTTTGAGATTGTCCAGCAGAGAAAATCTCTCCTGTCCTCTTTCCTGTCCCCTCCCATGCATCTTTACTAAAGACACAATGTAGCAAATTACTGCGATTTGTCATTTTCCTCCCCTGCTATTTTCTCTCTGTAAGCTCTTTCTTGTCAGGGAAACATTTATTCACTTTAGGTCTTTAATCCTCAATAAAATGCCTGACATATTTTGTGAAATTCTTCATTATGGCTGAAAGTTACTAATTTTGAGATTATAAAAACATTAATTTCAGTTTTTAACTGAGCCTGAAATCCTCAGACTCTGCACACACACACAGGTTCTGCTGGGTATTAGATTGCAGAGCGTTGTTTGTTAGAGAATAGTGTCGGGGTTGGGGATTTAGCTCAGCGGTAGAGTGCTTGCCTAGCAAGCACAAGGCCCTGGTTCGGTCCCTAGCTCCGGAAAAAAGAAGAAGAAGAGAGAGAGAGAGAGAGAGAGAGAGAGAGAGAGAGAGAGAGAGAGAGAGAGAGAGAGAGAGAGAGAGAGAATAATGTCACCACACATGAAAGCATCTAGATTTAGCTAACGCTGTTAGCTGAGCAGTAATCAGCACTTCACTTCAGATGGCCAAGAGGAAGCTGGCAGCCCCATGTTAAGTCGAGGGTCAAACCCAGCGAAAGCATTCTAAGCGTTTTATTTCCTCCTCAGGGTTAGCTTCTCTGTTGTAACATCTTACGTTGCGTTTGGGAAACAGGTGTGTAGATGAAGAGTAAGGTAAGGGTGAAAGTACAGGTAACAGGGTTACAGGAGAACTGTGGAATAAAGCATCAGACCACATTAGATGTATTAGTTGTTTTGAAGTAAATACAATATGCTATTGAAATGAGATACTTGTCTCTCTGTCTTAAAGATTCTGTTTTATACCAATTCATTGATCCAGAAGGTGTTGCGTTGAATAAGTGTGTTTAATAAGACCTGTTAATGTAATTAGGCATTAATCTCAAAGTAATTGAAGTGTAATAACTTAGGCATAGAAATGACTCACTTGCCTGCTGATAGTGACTTTCTAGATATTTTAAGGCAGCTTAGCATTTCCCTGCTGAGAGAATCAAGAGGGAGACCCAAAACTGATGGATAAACAACACAATGTCACTATGACAGATCCTCCATAGGAACTAATACAGAGAATATCTGTATCATTTTTCTTAAAATTGGACAGAATCTGTTGAAGAAGTTATTCACATAAAAATAATCATAGCAACTCCCCAAATCAATATTCTTACTAGAAAATAAATTTAAAATATTATGTGCTCTTATGAAGACTTATTTTATTACAATTATTGATTAAATAAAGTGTTTTTTGTTTTTGAATTCTAAAAATTAAACAAAAATGCAAATGTAGCTTTTTTACAAAATTAACTGTAACTAAATTCCCACTAATTTAAACTCTTCTGGGACACTAAAATCCTCAGTGGGTGAATATAGCCTGACTACCTGAGTTTGCTCTTCAAAATCTGGAAAGATAGAAGCACCTCCCACAGCCTTCTGACCTCTGTATGTACACTGTGGTGTGCATACATGCACAGACATGCACTAAATAAATAAATGCAAAATGCACAATTTCAAATTACTATTTTTATGACATATGGCAACTTCACTCTTTGCAAACATTTCCCCATTTTTTAAAAAAAGGACAGGTCTCTTCTCCCAACTACATTTCCCATACTAAATCATAAGATATAAAAATAATAGATAAAAAGTGGGAGAGAAAAAGATGAATATTCATTTACAAATGTGGACGAAACAGTATAAAACCAAGGCAAGGAAGTGATAACAAATATTCAAGTGGGAGGAGCTATTTTCTGACATATTTGGATGGCTTGAAGGGGAGGGGCTGGAACTTTAATTTATCTGCATCTTGAAGAAACTTTGAACAGAGCATATCTAACTCATCTCAAGAAATCTCATTACTGAGAAGAGCCAACATAGTACCTTAAAAAAGTCAGCATAGGGACCATCAAACAGATAAAGCCATTAGTTATTTCAATTTATTTTAAGCTAGTAACAAAATTTATCCAGAGTTTTATGAAGCAGTGCTTCAAACATGACTGCATTAAGTGCAAAGAGGCAGATGTCTGTTGTTTACAATTTAAGAAATCCATATATTTTTTTCCTAACATTGTAATAAAATTTTTAAAGGTCGTTGATCTTTCGTGTGTCTGATTTCCTTGCAAGGGTTAAGAGAACACAATGACTGGGAAGGCTGGTAAGCGATGACTAATAAGGCTACACCTCTTCAGTATCCTAGCCCTTGGAGTGTACTTTAGGAAGGAAGGATAAAGAAGCTGAGGGGACGGTGAGGCAGGATGTAGAAAAATAAGCAATTCACACAAGCCAATCATCACACAGGACCTTTAGAAACAGATGCTATTCTTTAATGAGTAGCTTTTGCCCCAGTTGCAAATGTTGCTGTAACTTACTGTGTGGGACTGAAGTCTGTTTCTTTTCTTCTCAGTCTATGTGTCCCTTACTTCAACTCCAGCTTCAATAATCTTTTTTTTTATAATGCTTTTATAATCACATAATTATTAAAATTAAAAATAGTGGATGCTATTTAAAGAAAGGAACAAATTTCTCTATTAACAAAATGGTGTTGAAGTTTTTCATGGAACATGTGTGTGTTAAACCACAGAGATAATAGAGGACACTTGGACGATGCTCTCCGTTAAACTGGCAATGAGGCAATGTTTGGGGGAAGAGTGGCAATGAGAGCTGTATATGCGCTAATGCTCGATCTCTGTGAGTTAAACTCTTAAGAAGCACGTGCTATCCTATCTCTCCTTTGACTTGACACTGTAGAAGTTAAATTAATAACCAGATATATAAAATTAGCATATTGTTGCAATCTGTTCTATCTGTGACAACTATGTTTCCTCCCACATAATAGTTGGGGCTCAGCCAATTTTTAACAGTATAACTATTTATATTAAAATGTCCTCAAACATTGCAAGTAAATCAGCATTAACTTTTAAGAATCTTTAACAAGTGATAAAATATATAAATATAGGCTTTAGTGTTGCTATAAGTTCCCCACATATTACTTTATGTTCAAAAGATCTCTTTTTTAAATATAAGAAACACATTTTTACCTCTTTGTACTGGAGTTGCAACTTTAAATCAATGTGATGAAAGGATCATTGTCATGACTACATTTAAGTGATGTTTTAATGCTGCACAAAATAAGGTTGCATTTTACAATTAATACTGTGTAAGGTTTTTTGGTGAAATGAAATGTGAGAAAGCATTGACAAGGATCTACCTCCCTGGAGATATGTCTGTTTGTTCAATGACACGTAAGTGGCAGACATGACATATTACTTCTCATAGAGATATACACATATAAGCATCAAAATGGAAATAAGGGAGCCATAAAAGATAGGCTTAGGATCACAACATATGTCTTAAAAATGTCAGCCCTTAGTCATTGTGCAGATTGGTGATAGATAGTTTTGGTTGGGGTCTATTTCTGTTAGCTCTGAAATCTCTTTCACTGTTCTTGGCTTAGTTAATGTCTTCCACTATGTCAATCTTAATTCCTTCTACTGTCCATTCTTAGGTAGCTTTCTCTGCTGCTGCAGCAGCTTTAGAAAATATCTCTGGCTACTCCAGTCTTAGTGTTTAGACTTTAGTTTGTGACCATGATCAAATATACAGCCTCCTTCTATGCTCAAATTTCCTTATCTAAAGCATGGACAGAGTCACCTGATTCTAAGATCACATAAAAGAACAACACAAGCAGATTATATTTTTAGGTATGTATATGTGCATTTGAATATGCATGTTCATATAATAACAATTAATGAAAGAGTGAACCATAAATTTGAAAGAGCAAATACGTGTATATAGAAGGACTGGGGTTGGGGAAGAAAGAAGAGGTGATGTGATTCCATTATAATCTCAAAAGAAATAAGGGGAAAAAAGAGGCACAGCATGACAACTAGAATGAAGCAGTTTATAATACCTAAGACACGAACAGAAGAAAATTGTCAAGGACGACTTGGAATAAAACACACTCCGAAACTGAAATTGGCTAGAAATCATAAAACGTCTACTTACTATGAGTTTAGCCTGATTGCACCAAGATTAACAGATTAGTTTGGAATTGGATGCTCTTAGCAGTTTTGTAGGCAAAGAGCTTCTGCTCATTTTAGGCCACATGGAAGCAGGTCCAACAGTCAAAGGTCTGTGCCGTTTTCTAAAACAGAAGGTGCGATCATCACACTGGGAGTCTCACATGGTGCAGTTAAGTACAAAGGCACTTAACAGCAGGTGTCCATAAGCACAGTCCCTGTGTGTGTGCAATCTTCACTGCAAATACACAAACACACACATACATGCATGTATATATGTATATATACATATATATGAATGAATTATTATAGCAGTTCAAATATCTCAGATATTCTCAAGGTCGAATACCTCTACTAACGTTTAGTCCCTTTGGTCTGAATATTTAATCTATAGGTTAGTGTGCAAATGCACAAATATTACACAAAAGAGAAGATAAATTTTATCAGAACATACTATGACATAATGTGTCACATTAAATAGGAAAAGAAACAGACTGAAAGCCAAATACAGTGTTGGAGATGAGTAAAATTTACATGGTCTTGAGATTAAACAGCCCAAATGTCAACAGCAGGAAAACAGAGTGATTTTGTGGGAGCCTTTATTTGGGTGAGAGAATAAGCATTAAAGTCCTGAGAAAGAACTAACCTTGCTTGTCTTCACTTTGACTCCTGCTCCTGTCAATGAATATGCATAGACAGGTCTTCAGTAACGTTTGAGGAATGAAAAGATGGATGAATGAGATGCTCTTAAGAGAAATGGACTTCTGCTGTCTGGAGGTTGATAAAGTACCACAGAAATGGTAGATTTTATGCTTTCGTGATGATGTAAAGTGAAGAGCGCAGCAAACCAGAGATGAAGCATATCCCACTGATTTTCAACAAACATAAGATGAACTGTAATCGTTTAAACCTATGGAATAAAGTAATGACTGCCAGGGACTAAGAAGCATGGGCTAACGTGGTCTCCTCTTTATATGCTGGTATTGCTCATAATGCATAAATTATGATATGCGCTTAATAAGTACTAGATAAATTACTAGGAATTTAGTAGATAGGCGATCATCTAACAGTTTAGAACACTGCCTGGGCAGTCTCTATGCATGCGTAGTCACTAGCAGCCCTTCCTCATTGTAGATGGCTAAGGATTTGGCTCATTTAATTTTGTTTGTGTTTGACTGTATTGTATTTTCGTATGACAATATGTTCGCTTTTTTTTGCCAAATTTTTGTTCAGCTACATTTACATGTGTATTGACATGTATTTCAGTGTCCTTATGTTTCTGTGGAATAGATGTAAGAGGTTTTATTTGCAGCATCTGTGTATTTGAAAATATTCTGACTAGAAGGTGCTAATTTTTCATGGAAATGTATATAGAAAGATGAGATTTAAGCCTTGGTAAAATAAAAGAGATTCTGCATTTTCGTAAAATACTGAGCCTAATATCTCACTACAGATTCTGATCTATTTAATACAGGAAAGAGCAAATAGGACTTCATTGTATGGTTGCTCCCTTTTAACTACCTGTCCCTACCTGACTTTGACATGCTAGTTCTTAGCAGGGTGGGGCTAATGTGGAAAAAACATCCTGATTCACCAGCCCTTCCCTATTACCAACCTCTATTTATTTAACCTGTGACATTTCAATCTCCAGCCAGTGATGACTATGTAATCTTCTAATATTTACTAACATTTGCTTGTGATCTCATAGTCTTTAAAGATGGTAATTAACCCTTGTCAATAGTTAGTGAACCTTCTCAAAGATGTTAGTTCTGCCCTCATTATCTTGTTGCCAAATTCATTTGAAAAGAGTCCAGTGACTTTAAGCAAAGAATTTTGAAGCTTGCTTCAAAACATTGAATCCAGTGTAAATTGGTAAAGGTCTAACTGAGAAATGTAGGTTAACGAATTTCCAATGAACTTAATTGTGCCCTATAGTAAAATAAAAATAAATAAAATAAAATAAAATGAAAAGTCCTCATATAGTATTAACATCATGTTTCCAAGATTGCTGAATGGCTGTTGAGTAGTGATTTTAAAGGAGAACATAGACTAACCAGAACGCGAAATAAACCAGTTCTTTTAAAATACTACCTACAACTGATGTCTACCCACATTTTTTCTAGTATAAAAATTTCATGACAAATTAGCTGACAAGAGCAATTACTATATGTAATTTGATTATTAATCGAGGTTTTCAGAAGACAGGAGAAAATGTGATTCATGGAAAACAAAGATGTTCTTTAAAAATGTTAACATCGAGTACATGACCCTTGAACTACAGAGAGTCAAATCAGAGAGACAGGGCTAGAGATAAAGGTTCTCATAGAAGATTTAAAAATTGATTATGGGATTTCTTTTGTTCCTTTGAGAGAGGGTCTTTCTGTGTAGCCTGGGTTTTCCTGGAATTTACTCTGTAGATCAGGTTGGCCTTAAACTCAGAGATCCACCTGCCTTAGTCTTGCAAGTGTTGGGATTAAAGTCATGTGCCACATCTGACTATGGAAAATTTAAATGTTATTACACTTATTGAGAATATATTATTTATAGTCAGGAATTTTGAAGAAAACATCTTAACTATAGAAAAAAGATAAGAGTCAATAACTGACCGCCAGATATGTAGTAATATGTTTTGTTGAATGAATGCTCCTTTCCAAGGCACAATATTTGAAACAGATCCTGTGAACATTGGAAATCCAAAAGTTTTATTTCATGTGTGTTGTAGCCTTTGTTATTCTGTCTTTAGGCTTTCAATCTTTAATAATGCATATAAAATGAAAGACGCTTCATATCCCCACAATGATGCAATGCTAATATTTGGTTTGTTTCGGGGTCAGCATTCTTATATGCCTAGAGAAGTTGTATCAGTCCTAATTATGAGTAAGTCATATGTTTTCCTCAATTGTATGTAAGATAGTGTCTTTAGTAAGAGAATGGGGAAATGGAGGAAAGAAAAGCATTGTGGGTAGGAAAGGTGGGTTAAGGGCAAAGGAAGATACAGGAAAAATGTTTGTGTGTGTGTGTGTGTGTGTGTGTGTGTGTGTGTGTGTGTGCTTGCGTGCTTGTGTATTCACTAATCTAACTTTTATGCATCATGGCTTTGAATTATCTACCATGCTAAAAGCATTTTATCTTATTATTCCAGGTTCATTATCTCTAAAGTTAGTGAGCACTCAAGAAAAAAGTTGGCACAATTTTACCCTTGTTTATCTAAATAAAGCAACCATCCATGATTAATAACATATTATGTTATTGATGTTGTTTGGATGCATTTAAATTAATACAATTCTTAATTAATGTAGCATATGGACAGTTTATCATGCAGTTTGAGGGCTGTTGGCCAAATGCTTGTGTGGTTTTAATTTGAATTTTTAAATTTTAGTGAGCAGAAGTATTGGAAAGGCTCAGAGATGATACATTTGTCTGAATCCCTAATCACCCATCCTATTTTGATTACTGAAGACATCAAAATTATTCTGAGACTAGAGGACACCTTAGAAAGAAAGATTCCAATTGGTGCAGCTACAGCAAGGCTCATGCCTTCTTCCCCTGAGAGTCACAAATAGTCTGTTAGGGAGCTTCTCTGTAGGCCAAGATGTGAACAGCATGGGCAGAGAGAGTGGCAGCCATTACTTAGAAGTTACTAATGCCTCATGGGTTGTGTTTGGATGGGTTTACATTTAGCTCAAATTGAACATAAATATAATAATGACTTTTTATTTTTTTGTGTACCCATGATGAAACTATATATCCCAAATATTGAATAAAAATGACATAAAATGAAGAACTAAGTTGACTTGCTTACCACTGGGGCTGCTTCATTACCTTAGACTTTTCTTCTTTACTATATGATTGTTTCTTTAGATCTTCAAAGATGTGCATTATTTACCATATTGTTTAAAATTTACAGTGCATGTGCACACACACACACACACACACACACACACCCTTGCATGAAGCACGTCGTGCTCACTCACGGGGAAGGAGAGAGAGAGAGAGAGAGAGAGAGAGAGAGAGAGAGAGAGAGAGATATCGAAATAATATCTTTACCTAGCAGAAATCTGATGGTTAAAGCTCTTTCATATCTTATATCCAACTTTGTTGCTTTTGATGTAATATACAATTTTTACTCTGCACATCTTGTTCAGATTTTCTTGAGTATGAATATATTTGTATCTGTAAGGAAACATAGAAAGTGTTGGCTGTATCTATCTTCTGAAATCCTATTTAAATGTTGCTGTCTATGGGTCTTGTCCTGTTGTACTAAGATGATTCTCTATGTTCATAATATCCAAATATTAGTGGAAGAAAAGGAAAGGTTATTCTAACACATTGGATGAACACATTGGATGAAATTATCTTCCAGGAAACATTTTGCTACCATTTTATCATTACTGTTATAAACCTGGTTGAGCATGAAGTCAGGAGCATTACCTTATTAATATGACTAGAAGTTAACGCATCACAATTAGCATAAAATATTTGTAAATTATACACAAACATCATTGAAATCAGCCAGTTTTTCACTGTGTTTGACCTGCATTCTAAGGTAAGAAATGCCAATTTACATAGACATATAGATTATGGATGCCCAGAAATATGTCTTTTGCTTACATTCTCATCATGTTAATGCTGCTTCCTTCAGTGTTTACCACATATTACTATATCATTAGCCCCAGATTAGGTTATGCCAGACTAACATGAACAGTGCAATATTATTATTATTCACTGTCTATATTAAAACCTAAGCCATACTTTAGTTATTTCAGAGAAAACCATTCAGAAAGACAGCTCTATATCTTTCAGGTAATTTAGTCACCTTTGGCCTCTTGTCACGACTGAGATAAAGAATCAGAATGTTTATAGTAACATAGTGAGCTATACCTGTGATTTCAGTGAACAGCCATAGCTAAGCTTTGGCTTTCTTGAGTTTCAAGTATGTCGTAATAAATGTTCTATTTCTGTGAAGAGACATCATGACCACAGTAACTCTTATAAAAGAAAGCATTAAAATAGAACTGGCCTCCAGGTTCAGGGACTTAGTCAATTATCAGTATAGCAGCAAGGTGGAAAATAGGCAAACAAGGTGCAGAAGAAGGAGCTGAGAATTCTACATAAGGCTCCGCAGGCAGCAAGAAGAGAGAGACACAGGGCCTGTTGAGCATTTGAAACCCCAAAGCCTATTTCCAGTGACACGCTTCACCCAATAATGTCACACGAATCCCATCAAGGACATGCCTCCTAAGAATGCTATGCCTTAATGATTTAGCATTCAAGAATATGAGCCTACAGGGCCATTCCTATTCAAACCACCATTAGAAGGATCCCTTGTGATTGAATCGCACTATCTGAATGCATCAGCGAAGACCAATGAGCTGCTGGTGAGACAACATGAGTTGCAACATGGCTTTTATCTTGTATCACAAGAAAATTCCTTTAACATGCACGTAGCCAACCCAAAACACAGTATTAAGTTGGATAGAAATTAAATTGTTTTGAGGAAAAATAATAACTGCTATTATAACAGACACAATGTCTGTTTACAATAAGACGAATCCCAAGTTTCTCTTTATGAGTAAGAAAAAAAATTCCCTTAAAAGCTAAACTTTAAAATTTATTACACGGAGAAGGTAATTGTTTAACCAATCAATAAAACAATGTTTATGAGCCAGTGAGTGTATTTAAGGATGTCAATGAGAGTAGAAATTTTTAATGCACAAATTCCCTAACTGCTGCTGAAACCCAAATTAACACAGAATTATAAAGAATAAATAGCATTTGCTGGTATATCATGAGGGACATATTTCCCCCCGGCTACACATGCTGCCTCTGCAGGATGAATAGTCAATAATTATTATTCGGCATCACATATTTTATAGATGGTGTCAGAACATGCAATTAGTCAGGAATGATGAAATGGTAATAGAGGAGTTAGGAATAATGCATTGGCTGTGTAAGTCATCGGCGTGTGACACGTACAGTTTTTAAAATGTTTCCTAGCCTACTGGTTATTAAATGTAAGCCTCGTTGGTAGGAACAGATGAACTTTGATTTAGGGGCTTTAAAATGTACAACTCTCACTTCAAAATGGACCACCTTTTCCAGTTATCTTAGCACTCAAGCATACCATACGCCACTCTAGAACTGAATGAGGAAATTCACTATATATTCGATACCACTGTCTGAAAGCATTCATTTTAGAAAGTTGTACAAAAGCCTCTGCTGTAAACTGGTTTCACAGCATGGATGCCATGAGCAGTCTCTACAGAAGCTGCAATGGTTTGTAGCAGCTGAGCTCGGAGATCAGAGTTGAAGAAAGAATTGATTCTAAATCTTAATTTTTAGAAGAAACTCTTATCTCTTGGGAGATCATTTAAGGACTCAAAAATGATAGAAATCATGTTAGATAAAGATGGGTACTAAAGTTTCCTGCTAATTAACCTGTGGGCAACGAGCAAAGATGACTTAAAATGGCAAGCGATGTAGACGCCTTCGTACCTTTCTATTTGGGTAAAGTCACAGCTACAGAGACAGATAGTCGTAATTTGGTTGTGTGTCTTGGGGAAAAAGGTGATAGTGTAATTCTCATTGAAAAACCCTCAAGCTTACATGGTGTGACGATTGAAGTCATTAGTTACTAAGAAGTGATGATCTGTTATGCTCCGTTTCACCTCTGACTGTTGAATCGCACCCTTGTGGTAACCAGATGACAGTGATGGATGGAGTGTTTGGGAAATTTCTGTGATCCAGAGTATCTGGGATGCAAAAGAATATATTACAGGTGTGTAACCAGAGAAGAGCAGTTTAACATAATATTTCTCCTCCTCACAGCCCACATTACAGGGGATGGGATTCGTGAATCCTTGAAGGTGGTGACATCTGACATATATCTGAGATGCGGGACTGAATTTAATATACATAATGAACTGTCGGCATCCCTGCTTTTGTCTCATCCTTGGCAACATTACACGGGCATTACAGACTCGCTGTTGTGCTGCAGGTTTTTAAATGAGCACATCTCAAAGCTCCCTATAAAGTAATGAATTAGAAATTGGCTTTGAATTCAGCTTGCCTGGCAGCTCTTATTTGGTACATAGATCTCATGAGACAGTGGTTTGCACTCGCACAATAGAAATTTGTAACATTACATGATGATATTGTTAATACATCTTAGGTATTATATTTGTACAGCTTTTTTTGGAGGGTTCACTTTCATATTTCCTACGTGAGGTTGTAGCTTTATACCACTATTTTTTTTAGAGCATAGGATTTAGGATAAAGTTAAAGTGGTGTTGACCCTATCCAAAGGGATTTATTACTTGAAACAGCAAAAGAATCTTACTGTACCAAGGCTTAGTTTATAATAGAGTCCCATGGCATGGATCCTATGGATAACATTTCAATTCACTTCCAGGGATGCAGGACCAAGAAAGCTAAATTAGATCCTAAAGAAAAACAATCATTTTTAGTGCCAGTGTCTAGTTATACAGAGATCTATTTTAATAAAATTGAATCACTTAAGCCATGTTGAGCACATTACAGATACTTGGGGAATATATGCTGTACATCAAATACTGTGAGGTGTATCATACTACTGCACCATTTATGTTTTGTTTCTGAGAAAGGCAAGCGGTGGTGTCATAAGGCTTCCCATTTCCCCCCTACCGTAGTCTCTAAAGGTTAGCTTTCTATCTCTTAAATGCATAATGGACACTTTTCTCCTTTCGTTATTTATTTATTTAATTCTATTTTTAGCTTCCAATAGCCTTTGTCTCTATCCCTTCGGTGGTAAAGTGTGTCTACCTTTGATATTACCTGATGCTTCTCCACTCAGTCATTATGGCAAGTTTTCAATGCCCCTTCACCTTGTTTCCTTACACGAAGGATAATAACCAGTTTTGTTTTCAAAACAAAACCACAGCAAAAATCCACGCAGTTCTGCCATGTGTAGTCGGTGTTGTTTTGTGTCAGAGGGCATTTCCACTGTATTTCTCTTTTCTGCTTTTATAGAATTCTCTTGATATTGCCTTTTAAGCTTACACCTTTTAATCTGGTGAATCCTACGCAGATTCCTAAATATTCACAATTTTAGCTATTGAGTGGACCTTCTTCAAAGTTTACATTGTCTTTGTTCTAGCAATGACACCACATCTGTACCCAAGTGTCCAGTTTCAATCACTCTATTTCTTAAAAAAAAAAAAATCTGTTATGCCTGTATGCTTCTCTGTGGACCATTGCTTGTTGTATCCACAGAGGCCAGAAGAGGGTGGCGGGTACCCTGAAACTGGAGTTTTGATAATTTTGAGCTACTATTTGGTTAACGAAAATTGAACATGAGTCCACTGGAAAACCAGGCACTGTCCCTAACTACTGAGCCGTCTCTTCAGTTCTTTAACTAACTATCCCCCTTCCCTATCAAAAAGAATCTCTATATTTAGATAAGGCTATCCTGTAACTCATTTTGTAGACCAGATGACCTCAAACTCATAGGATTCTTCCTGGCTCCCCCTCCCAAGTGCTGGGATTAAAGTCATGCACTGCTATTCCCAGTTCATTCAACTCTTACAAACAATGTCCTCGGCTGTTTTGTATAGTTCTAAGAAAATAGACCGAGAAATTTGTCAAAGCAAGAGATTTATTTTTATTTATTTATTTATTTATTTATTTATTTATTTATTTATTTATTTATTTATTGCTCACAGTTTGAGAGGTTTAAAGTTCAAAACAAGAGAGGGGGCCACATGTGGAGAGAGGTTCACACATAATTCCAACCCTGTGTGGCAATGGCCAATTGTCAGCTGTTGAGGAGGGGAGAGACACTCTTCTCTGAGTGTAGCCCCTGGTAGTTTAAACATGTTTCAGTGGAACATTACATGTTAAATTACATTCACAAAGCATGAATTCGTCTTGAAAATTTAAAAAGGTGAAAGAGGTCACAGACTTGAGTGGGTAAGGCCGGAGAGGAGTGGGTTTGGCAAGGATTGTGGTAGGTGGGTGAACATGATCAAAACACATTGTACAAAACTCTCTAATAATTCACAGTCAAATTAAAGTTTAAATTTCCTGCTTGTGCTGGGTTGTTTTAATTTTTAACTTGACACAACCTAAAATCTCCTGTGAACAGAGTTTTAACGAGACTTTATCTATATTAGGTTTGCCTGGGAATATCTATGGGGGAAATGGCCTGACTGTTAATTGGTTTAGGAAGGTTCAGGCTGCTGTGTTCAGCTATATTGGGAAAAATATTAATTCAGCCTTCCCAGGGTTCCTAGATGAATATGGAAGAGAATGAAAATGAGTAAAATTTAGAGGTTGTGAATGAATTGAAGGAAACAATATTTTCTGAACACAACAGGGCACTGCACACATAAGTTAATGACAACATATACATGCTTTCAAGTTAGACCCTGATAGAAATATGAACAGGGGAGGTGGACATGGAATCCCACTGCTAGGATTTACTGGCAACTGATGGCCACTGGTAGAGGAAAAGTCAGTCTTTTTAAAGCAGTAAGCCACTAGTAAGTGAATTGAAGAATTTTGGACTGCACTATCTGCCTTGATAGGTTGATAATGAAAGAAAAAAAGACACAAAGTTGAGTGGATGAGGAAGGGAGTTAGATCTGGGAGGAATTTGGGAGGGCATGAGTATGATCAAAACGCATAGCACAAAATTCTCAAAAAGCTTATGAATTTTTAAAAAGATACACTGAGAAAAGTGGTTTATTGCATTTTTGTTACTACTGATGCTCACTACATTTTATAGCATTGATCTCAACACATAATACTCATATTACTCATATACTTGTGTGTGCATGTATACTTAACATATATGAGTAATATGGGCATATATAGTTTATATAGGCATGTATTCTACATATATATATATATTTATATAAAGTTACATGCCATTTACAAAGTCACATATTCTCTACACTTTTACCTGATATGTTAGGTTAATTGACTATGTGCCATTTGAAAATAATTTAATAGTTTTTTTAAAGAAACCAAGGTTAACAAGTAGCAAATTAATATAACAATAAAATGTTAGCAAAAATTCCCTGTAAAATGCAATTCTAGGCACTTGTCACAAAAGATCAATTTTTCATTACATTCTTTAAATGGTTTCAATGCCTTTTTTTAATGCGATCAGCTGCTTTTCTTAATAGTTACCAGAAGATGGTGCTATATAAATAAGCTAAGTCCTCTTCAAAAGATTTTTTTTTTTTTTAAGCGAAGTATCTACTAAATACTACCCATAGGGTTTGCAAAAAGAACTCTTTAGTGATATGGTACACTTTTTATTAGTGATTATATCTTTAAAAGAGAGCTTTTATTCATTTGTCAAAATGGGTTTTAAAATTATCATATTTTCTCATATTTTTATTTCTTATTCCTTTCTAAATCATAACAACAGCTAGGGTAACTAGAGTATTATTATCTGTATTATTATCCAGGGATTTTGTTTTAAAACTAATCCTACGTTAGTAGGATCTAATCCAGATGTAGAATAATTTTACAGTTGTATAGTCATAAAACACAAGTAAAATGTGCAGATATATACATGCACATACAGATTTCTGTGCTAAGAATGAAAAATGAAATTAAAGATAATAGAGGCATAAATGAACCGTGTTGTAAGACCATGAAGCTAACTACAAAATAATAAGTATTAAATTTATTCTTTCAATTTAAAAAGGGTCCATTAAAACTCAACCCAGGGTTATAGTTGCATTGAATTTTATTTATCACAGAGGTTCCAGTTATCTCTCAGAGGTTTGTTATGTGAGAGATGATCCTCTTGGTTATTCTCTGTGTCTTAAAGCATATGTCTTTTAAAAGGCAGATAGTTTAATACAAGGCAAACGTTATCAATTCAGTCTAATAATGATACTTCTGTTAAGCATAAAAATGAACCTTAATCAACATTTGTGCTTCTATGATGTTCGTGTCTCCAGAACTTTCTAATGAGTAGCAACAGGCTCTCAGCAACCACTAAGAGGCTTGCTTACCTGACAGCAATTTCATCAAATAAGACAGACCAGAACCAAAGTTAGCAGGTGTTACATAAAAGGTGTAGGTTCCACATGAGGAAGAGCCACAGACATATAAAACTTTATTCACATGTGGAATAGTGTTAGTATACATTTCATTTGCTCTTGTCTTTGCTATGATTTCTTTAGTGCCTTTCATCCACACAAATACTGCAATGTCTTATCCCTTACAATAAGCTGAATTGTCAGTTATTATAGTTAGTGAGTTTTTTCAATGAGAAGAATAGGTTCAGTGTGTTCGGAGTTAAAGAATGTACTAAAATAGAAAGCAATGGGTTTTTGTTTTTTTTTTTTTGTTTTTTTTTTTGGAAGAAGTCATTTAATTAGGGAGACTACTATACACACATTGGTGCGGAAAATATGCCATTTGATATTACCAAGTCATATAGTGTAAAACACTTGTGGGATTGATTAATGGTGAATATTTGACATCTGATCAATGCTTTTATTAGAACGCGAAGGAAAAAAACCATATACAATATGGATTTTTACCAAAATCTTTAGGTCATCATATGTCAATATTCTTCTCTTTGTTAAGTGATAAACTAAGTCTTGAAAAAGTGGCCCAAATGAGAACTCACATAGCTAAAGGGCTAAGGAATTTATAATCCAGACTCTCATTACTTCTAGTCTCTGGATTCATAGACTTCTCCACAATGCAAAATTGTCCCAAACCACACCATGACACATTTGGCTTCAGCAAAAGTACACATTCACTTCGACTGTCTCTTATCGTGAAATCTTAAAGTTACGTGTCTTTACCTTTAAAAAAAAATCCTCCGGAAAAAATTTTTCAGAGTCAGACTTGAGATTGATTTCTGTGATTCATTTGTCACTGTGAAAAGAGATTAGGGTTGAAAGAACCGTGAGTCATGTGAGGGTTCCTGCTCACCGCTGCATGACTGGCCGCTTCTAGAACAGAAAACAGTTTCTTTCCTTTGGAGACTCAGCAGTAGGAGGACGTTTTATTCAGCAAAGCTGATGAAAAATTTTCTTTGTGTTGGATACTTCAGTTCCCCTGGGAGAGCTGGGGGAAGGGTTCCCCTTATTTGTAGAATTCCAGGATGATGTTTTTTCCAATCAGGAATACATTCTCTGCTGCAAGACCTTTCATTGTTTGGATGATCCACAAGCTTAGGCTTCCTAAGAGGGAAAGCTGTTCTCGAGGCTCTGACAGCACTATCATCAAACATTCCGTTACTTAGTTTAGCTCGTTCCTATTAAGCTTACTGATAGAATGGCTATTTCACTCCCATCATCAGGATGCCTATGCATATTGAAGTATACACAGGACACACTACATTGCTGACTATCCAAATGGATATATCATTGCCAAAAGGGCTTTTGCCTTAGTTTGAATTTATCTAGATTACCTATCTGAATTCCCAGTCTCTAGTAATGGAGCCAAATTCACCTTGGTGTTTTATTTCATGATTGCTGTAGAAATTACAAACACTTTGTGAATCAGCTTACAGAGAGCAAATGCATAAGCTTTGGAGGTCTGAGTACATCTGTGTTGAAAGACCATCTCACAGAAATCTTAAAGCAAACTTTGGCAGGCAGACCACCTGAATCTAATGAGAGCATAGGTGTGTGTAAGTTTCTCTTCTTCAATTTGTTTTGAAAAAAATCTCTAAATGCCTTTAATATAATTAGAACATGCATGTGTGGGTGTTATATATTATAATATGTGTTTATTATTTACACTACATATAATGGTATATGAAGTTCTCAAGGTTTATTGTGTTAAGCTATGTTTTTGTTTTGTGTTTTAAAGAATTCCAGGTCCTAATTCACCATACTTTTATTTCAGTCATTTTACCAATTACACATACACACACACACACACACACACACACACACACACACACATACACAATGGAATAAACAATAATCATTTGCCAAAATAATGTTACACATCAAGTTCCTAAAACCTCCAATAAACATAAGAAGTGTTTGCTTTTGTTTTCAAGTTCTTGGCTTCTTTCTGCTGCTCTGATCTGGATCAAACTTGTTTTGTTTAGTATTATAACAGCTGGGCTATCTTGTATTTGATCCACAAAGCCCCTAACTCTTCAGTTTGGGCTAGTCTTTGG
The DNA here is from genome assembly GCF_011064425.1 of Rattus rattus. Taxonomy (NCBI): domain Eukaryota; kingdom Metazoa; phylum Chordata; class Mammalia; order Rodentia; family Muridae; genus Rattus; species Rattus rattus. Next base: position 114,242,242 of record NC_046159.1, read on the forward strand.
GAGACATCCTGAGGCCATCATATATGATTATGAAAGCCCAAACTTAGACTAGGCCCCTAGTCATTTCTTCATTCTTGGTGATTAAAGAAACAGGGAAGAAAGTTGAGATAATTTCTGTAATTAATGTACCAAATAAATAACGAATTAATTATTTAAATAATTAAATGATTTAAATAATCATACTAGGTTTCTTCAGAAAGACAGGCATACTAAGATAGGTACAAATAGTAGATAATCACACTTTTCTTGATAAGAGGTATGCATTATTAAAAATATGTCATCAATCCTCATTGTTCTACAAACATCAGAGATGATTTAGGTCAATCACTTGATATAATCATCTGCCATAGGCAAGATGGTTTTTACTTTATTCACTGTAACACTTTAATATGGCATACTGATTTAAATAACTCGATTTTAGTGAGTAAGAAAATTAGACTAAATAACAATAAAATATTGCAAGATCAAAGCATAGAACAACACAGTCATCTGTTTTCATATCAACTATTGCACATCTCTGCTCATGTGTTGTATTGTGTTATATAGCTGATTATATTATACTTGGCTTATCTGTATTTTAAGGCAAGGTCTTTTCGTAAAGCCTATGTGAGCCTCCAACTCACAGCTTTCCTGCTTCATCCTCTGAGCAGTAGGATTCCAGTTGTGTGTCATCATACTCAACAAAAATTTATAATTTTTGATGCTACTGTTGTAGGAGATTTATTCCCACTTGACTACCATGCTGCTGTACGTTGGTGCACTATCGCTGAATATAGGAATTTAAAGGTTCCACCATAGTTTTTCTCCCTTTATATTTTTGTATATTTTATACCTGTGTATATATTCATATATAAATTTGAGGGCACATGTGGTTGGGGGATTGCTAATTCACATGTGTGTACTTGGATTTGTAGGATCCATGTTAATGTCAACTGTTTGTTAAAATTGCTTTCTACTTCACACATTGAGGAAGAGTCTCTCACTTGAATCCACCATGTACTCTTTGGATTAGGCTACTCTAAATAGATTGCTCTAGGACCTCTGCTTCTCATATGCTGGGATTACAAATTGGTCGCTACTGTCCCCAGAATTTGGCATGGATGCTGGTACTCTGAACTCTGATCCTCAGACTCGCATGGTAAGCTGTTAAACCCATTGAACCATCTCCCTAACCTTCATCATCCTTTAATGAGACCATTATGAGGCAGCCCATTGTTAATAAAAATATTAAACATACACAAAATAAACATAAGTGTGACATTATAGAAAAATTGATATAAATATAGATGTAAATATTGATATATGAGGGTAAATTATACAGAGGGAAATTGGATCTTGGGTTATGACCTTAGAGAAGTCCATAGTAATCAGTGAAGAAACTGAAAAATAACTGAGGGATTGCAGAGCCTGTCTTAGTTGGAAAACAAAAATCCTTTGCTCTCCAACCAAACACTTACCAGTTAGGTAAGTGGTTAGTTGTGTTGTTCGAACCAGCTACGAAGGTCAGTAGTGAACTGGAGCACTGTTGCAATAACCACTAAGCTAACACTGACTCAAAGTGGGTGGGGATACCCTAGATGAAATGCCCTACAGTGGGGAGAGGGAACTTACCGCACCCACCTCCAGCCGAAAGACAGGGCGTCAAGTGAGGGATGGGGTTGCTATCCCACAGTCAAAGCCCTGACCCATAATTCTTCCTGTCTGAAAGAAATGCAGGGATGGAAATGGAGAAGAGCCTGAGGGAAAGAAGGTCCAGTCCCCGACCAAAAGTGGGATCCAGCTCAAGGGGAGGCCCGAAGACCTGACACCATTACTGAGGATATGGGATGTTCATAAAAAGGGACCTCCCATGACTGCTCTCCGAAAGACACAACAAGCAGCTGAAAGAGTCAGATGCAGATGTGTACACCCCACCAATGATCAGAAGCTGCTGACCCCTGTGATTGAATTAGGGGAAAGCTAGAGGATGCTGAGGAGGAGAGCGACCCTGTGGGAGGACCAGCAGTCTCAATTAACCTGGATCCCCAAGACGTCTCAAACACTGGATCACCAACCAGGCAGCATACACCAGCTGAGATGCAGCCTCCAACACATATACAGGAGAGGACTGCCGGGTCTGGGTTTAGTCAGAGAAGATGCACCCAACCCTCAAGAGACTGGAGGCCTCAGGGAGTTTAAAGGTCTGGTGGGTTGGGTGGGTTGGGGACATCCTTATGGAGACTGGGGCAGGGGTTGGGGGAGGATTGGGATGTAGAACAGTGGGGGGATGGACCAGGAAAGGAGTAAAATCTGGAGTGTAAAAATAAATAAATAAATAAATAAATAAATAAATAAATAAATAAATAAATAAATGAAAAAAATACACAAATCCTCAGAAGCAAGTAAATAGGCACATTTCAAGGCAGAAGGTATAAAAGCCCTAGGCACTCCTGAGGCTTGTTTTGGAGTTCCACATATGGAGAAGCTGGAGCTCTGGTGGAGCCCCCGCCCCAGAAGAAGTGAAAGACTTAATTCACCTTTCCTCTGCTACTTCCAATTTATATACACTCTTAGCCAAATGGACAAGACCTGGTGCAGGCCTTTCCTTCTCACTGTACTCTTGATTGTTCATGTCTCCTAAAATGGGACCTCTTCCCCCAACCTGCACACAGACACAGTGCTTTAGCAACTGTCTAGGGGTCCTCTAACTAATTCTTTACCTCTTTAAGCGCCACACATGCTAATCTGTTTTTAACACTTTAGCCTCTGTTACTGTGAAGTTCTCATGATATTCTGCTTCATAGCCATTAGTAGAATTTACTCGTTTATATCAATTATACTAATTATTATTGGCGATAAAGTATGTATAAGTGATAGTGGTACTTTATATATACTTTCATAATTACCTTTCATGGACACTCTTTAAAACAGACATTATCGTTATCATGTCTACTTTAGAAAATAGTAAGTTTCAGAGAAATAAGTAATGTGTTCATGGCCAGAAAACTAATGAGCAACAGAGTATCCATAACTTATAGGTTGGTTAAACAATAGCATTTCGTATGATTTGTCTCCATTTAGTCTACTTATATATTTTAGGGTGTCAACCAAAACATGGTAAGAGTAGGAAAGTAATCAACAAGATGATTGTTGCCTTGCATTAAATACAAATTATAATATGAGGAGTGATGTTTTAGACACACAGCTCTTCTGTATATAATTATTATAAGAGTTAAGTGGAATAACACTTTGGGGGGGGCTGTTTTCTACCCTACCTGTGCAGAATCTGTGTTCTAATCAGTAAACCTGCTCTTATGGCAGAAGGAACCAATTAACCAAGTTTCCATTCCAGCTTCTTGCTAAAATGTCAAGCCGGAGACATGATTCATTTAAAGGTATACAATAAGAAATGGTTCCATTTAAAATAACATACTCTAGGCAGTATTCATAAATAGGAGATAGAAATGAATTCTGTCCCTTAAACTTGCAACACACTCTCATTAAATTCTTAATTTCATTAGATGCTCTGCTGTCTAACAGCACCTGAGACACAGGCATTTTTGGAAATTTTTCTAGCTCAGGGAAGAATCTTCTCAGAGGATTAAAATAATTGACGGGAATGCATACAGGTCACACGTGAACCGAGAGCAGAACTGTTAACCTAAGCATACTTAAAACTTCCGAAGTGTCCAGTTTCCTTTCCTTTTACTTCTGTCACTCCTCCCTCCACCTCTTTGTGCCACCTTCTAAATAAGTTTTGTATGGAAAATCCTTTTCCCTCTTTTCTTCTTTTTTTTTTTCATTTTTATTGTTAGTGTTTCAATTCTGGTACCAACTCTCATTTCTTTTGCAGCAACTCGTTCATTTCGGAAGTCCTAGAGGAAAAAGCATCCGTCACAGCACGGAGGCACGGTTGACAGTGGCAGGCCCTGAAGACAAGAGCTGAAAGTTAAGAGATCCTATCTCCAGCTGCAAGAAGGGAGCAAGAGGACAAACTAGAAGTAGGCCAAGACTATACACTTTCAAAGCCTGCCCCAATGATGCACTTCCTCCAGAAAGACTGTCCCCGACCCCCAACCCCCAGTTTTTTTCTGATAGACCACCCATTGAGAAACAAGAGTCCAAATATCTGAGCCTATGAGGGGCGTTTCTCATTTAAACCAGCACATCTACACTTACTGTAGTTAGAACGCCAAGAAAAAAGCCCTTACATTTCTTCCTTTCAAAGGGTTGAAATGCTCTTGTTCCTAATGAGTCTTACAATTCTGAAGTTGTTTTTATCATGATTGGATGGCTAGAGGAAGTCTTTTATCTTACAGAGGATCAGGCGAACATGCCCAAACCTTTCTCAGCTCACTCATTTTTAGGAGATCGACCACTGTGGTTCTATATAGAAGCCACATGGTGGTCTCACAGAATAAGTCTGAGAAGCACTAGGCAGGCAGTTTTCAAACTGTACTCAAAAGATCAGTGAACAGCTAGGGTTTGTCTTTGAAGATAATGGAAAAAGGGCACCCAGAGTAAACTTATGATTTTGCGCTGTATTTATGCAACTGGTTTCTTCATGTATTTCCCGCCATCTTCAAGTGGCTCACTTGCATTTCTGTATTGTTTTCACTTTGGATCTCTAAATACAGTTATATGGGCCCACCAACCAACTCAATAGGTTGTGAGTGTATTTATGTGATAATAATTATAGAAAAGAAGGTCATGAATTAGAGATGAAGTATAAGGAGATGTGAAAGAAATTGGATGGGGATGACTGAAGTATGTGTGTTATGCATTCACAATACTCATGCAAGAAACTCTCAGAAAACATAAAGAAAAATGGGCAGTGTATGTGTAAAACTGCTCTGTCTCACTAATAAGGAACAATGATAATAAATTAGACATATTTTTTCACCCAGACAACTGACAGTATATAAACATTCTGATAGGCACTTCTGAGAGAAAATTTACATAGATTCTGTAATGTTCTAAAAGAAAGCCTAGCAATCCATTAAGTTTTTTTTGTATTAGAACATACACTGCTGGTAATTTGAATACAGAATGTCAGAATTTGTCTTGCTGATACTTATTGAAAGCCTTATCATGACATTCTTATCCTTTGTCCTCTAAGTTCTACTTCTAATAATTACTCTCATCAAAATACTTATAGGCTTTTTTGCAAATTAGGAATTTATTACACATTTTGACTAATAGCAAAGTTCTATGAAATAATTTAAGTATAAAACTGTAAGGAATTGGTTAAATACATGCACAGACAAAAACACAATATCAGGGGGACTTCCCCTTCCCAGAGGAGAAAGGGAGGTGATATGGGGGAAGGAGTTATGTAAGTGGAGGGCCTGGAGGAGGAGACCTCAGTTTGCATGTAGAGTGAATAAATAAATTAATTAATGAAAAGTACAATGCACAATAATTATCTCTTACAATATTTAAAAGCAATGCCATAAAATCCCACCATTATCTTCATTATAACAGATTTAACTACTGTGTGTTTATGAAATGCATATATAATGCAAAGGCACATGTGTTAAGTGTGTATATGTATGGTGTGTGTATGTGTGTGTGTGCTCATGTGGTTGTCTGTTTCTCTCTCTCTCTCTCTCTCTCTCTCTGTGTGTGTGTTATGTGTGTTCATGAGGTATCATGGAAAGTTAAGTCAGAAGTCACAGAAAATTTCTTAATACTTATCATTGACCATGTGTTTACTTGAGATATTTTTTTTGTGATATCATATACTTAAAAATGGTTCACTGAACTGAGAACAGGGTCCCCAATGGAGAAGTTAGAGAAAGGACTGAAGGAGCTGAAGGGGCTTGCAACCCCATAGGAGGAACACAGTATCAGTCAACCAGATCCCCCAGAACTCCCAGCTACTGAACCACCATCCCAGGAGAACACAGGGATGGACCTATGGCTCCATTCGCATATGTAGCAGAGGATGGCCTTGTCAGGCATCAATGGGAGGAGAGACCCTTGGTCCTGTCAATTCTGAAACCCCAGTGTAGAGGAATGTCAGGGTGGGGAGGTGGGAAGGAGTGGGTGGGTGGGTGGGATAGCAGGTTTCTGGAGGGAAAACCAGGAAATGGGATAACATTTAAAATGTAAATAAAAAATGCAATTAAAAAAATAAAACATGGTTCAATGTTAAGGTTTGCAGTCTGATAATATTATTTTCTTTAAAAAGTTTTAAAGGTATGCTTTTTATTTGGTCTAATTAGTACATTTTTCTTTTGTTTGTAATTTTTGTTTTTTAAATGATGGTATTTAATAGTTTAAAATATTTAATGCTACTATTAATTAGTAGAATGGTACCATCGCCAACTATTAGCACAGTGCATCCAACAGCTCAGAGAGAATTATTCATAGGGAACAAAGCTACTAGGAGGAAACAGAAGCTATAAAGGTGTCATAATTGTGCTACCCAGGGCTTCTTAGCTCACTTCCCAAGTCTGCCATCAATAGCTGAAAAATCAATTTTCTCTCGGTTTTCTTCCCACTCTTAAAAGCTGAAGACTAGCTTTTGACTGACTGAGTTTGAAGGTTTGGGGAGATTATCTTCTCAAGGAAGATTTACCTAGTTGATGATACTTACAAACTGCTAACTAGGCAACTGGGTATAAATATTTGATATTCACTAACTTATGAAAGGGCTTTTCTTTAGTGATGCTGCGGCAATGGGACCCTCAATTTCTAGAAATCTAGTCATTCACAAAGCTGCGCTATTCATTCAGCAGTGTCTTCCATACTTGAAAAGCCTGTGAGCAAAGGAGCAAGGCAGGGAAATTGCATCCGGCTATGACCGTAGCTCCCTCTGAGAATGCATTAGCTTAGAAACAAGTTTTGATTTGATCTCGCAGGGAATACACCCTCACAACACTGGCATAATGGTTTGTCAGAGATATGAGAATCTAAACGGTCAGACTCCCCGGCTGCAAGAGAAGCTGCTGATGCTGAGGATGCTGTTATGCACCCTGACGTTCAAGAGACTCAAACGAAGCAAAAGCAGTATTGTCCATGCAAGGCCACATAACTGTCGATGGTGTCTGTTATTGAAATATGTTTGCACAAGACTTAAGAGCTAGGTCTGTATTTCCTCACAAGTCTACGGACCCACAATTTCTAGAAATCTAGTCATTCACAAAGCTGCGCTATTCATCCAGCAATGTCTTCCATATTTCCAGAAAAGCCTGTGAGGAGAGAAGCAAGGCAGGGAATTATTAAAATATTAAATTATTCACTTAAACATCATTGTTGTGTTTTTGTTTGTTTATGCTTTTTAAATAAAGTGGGCAAGTTTTAAAAATGTTTTTTTTTAAGAAAAAAGCAAGTTCTGAGCTGAATTAAACAAGGTACAGCTGGGATTTTCCCTTCTGTTTTTCTTTTATTTAATTAGATTTTTTTCATACAATATATTCTGGTTGTGGTATTTTCCTCTCTGACTTCTCTAGGATCTTTGCTGAATTCCCTCCCATTTGAATCCACATGCTTTCTGTCTCTCCTTAGAATGTAAATAGGCATCTAAAGAATACTAATAAAGCATAAGCAAACTGCAGTGCGACGAGGTACGCAAACAGAAGGAAAATAGCCAGAGTGAAGCATAAAAACACATATAGATGCAGAGACACGTGTGTGCTCACACAGGAATCCCATAGAAATATAAAATCAGAAACCATAATACATGCACAAATGGCCTCTAAGATTTAAAATAAAAGGCCCTGACAAAATGTTAAGGGACAAAAAACTTCCAAAGATGCCATTGATTTCATTTTGAGTTGCACAACTTCTGTTAGTGAACATAGGAGCTGCCCTTCAGAATGGTTTGTAGTTCCAGTGAGACTCTGTTGGAGAAAACTATTTGCAACTGCTTATCCATTGGAGATAGCTTTTTGGTTAGGTATGGAGTTTGTGTCCACTTGTCTCCTCAGTTCTGGGGCTGCATCTCACAGAGATCTAGTCTCAGGTTTTGGCCACCCAAGGAGTGAAGACGTGCGTTCCATCTTACGATGTGGGTCCTAAATTCAATCAGACATTGGTTGGTTACTCTCACAAGCTTTGAGACATCCGTGTACCTTTCAGGCGTTTCATCATTTTAGATCATTTTTAGTTAGTAGTTTGGTTGTTTGGTGTTTACCTCTCTCCTTTGGTAATGTGTAGAACAAATAGAAGTATTGGCTCTAGTCAGGTATATTTGACTTCTTCATGTTCAAAGAGTATTGTAGGTGTTGTGCTTAGCAATATGGACCTACCATCAGTTTGTGGAGAGCAGCCCATAGCCTGGGCAAAAACCTGGCTTATTTGGGGGTTTCTATGCAGCCCCTTTGGCCAACAAATGAATTACATATAACCTATTCCCAATATTGAAAGCAGCAGAGTACAAAAGAAAACAAATAGAATCGAAAACAAAGATGATTTTTTATGGAGGTGATGTGATAGACAAAGGGCAGTAGAGAGATGGAAAAGAGACAAGGGGGAGAGTAATCAATATGCAGGTGGGCCATTGTGTAAGATTTAACCATAAAGGAGTAAAGAGTTCCAAATAACCAACTTCCATTTACATTAATTTTTTACATTTACATTAATGATAACATCCTATGTAGTTTGCCAATTAAGTACTGTGTTTACATAATTATCTACATACACATAAGATTTAAAATAATGCAATGCTTATTCTTTTAATTATGTGTATGTGTGAAGGTATGTACCTGCTAGTGAAGTGAGAGATCATGCAGGTATTAGCACTACAAAGGCAGGAAGTGTGAAAATCTTGGGAGCAGAGGCAGTCAAAAGAGCATAATCCTTGTGAGGCATGAGATCATACTCTTTGTGAGTCATCACTCTTCAAGCAATCTGAACATTGATCAAGATGCTATTTTCCTTTACATGCCACAATTTGTTGGATTTTTTTTTATATAAACCAAATCTCCAGTTTGGTCCCTAATTCTATGCTACAAGATAGAGAGACAGAAAAGGAAAATCAAGATACAACGAGCAAACAAGCCAACAAAATATAGCAAGCTATTTATAAAGTAAACCATGAAGAAAACAAAGGCAATTTATGAGCTTCTTTAGGTAGAGATCGTTAGCAACCCAAACCTCTGTAGTATGATGCTGATTGTTTCTAATGATTTAGCAATAAGTCAGTGAAATTGTGTGCTCCAAAAGTCTTTTAAACCTCTGGAGCAAAGATCTATTTAACCTGTTTGGACGTTAGATATCTGTCGATGATGTGATGACTTGCACAAATATATTCGAGTATCTAATATCGCCTTGGTATTTCAAATGCCAATTTCCTTGAATAAATGAATGAGATTTATATAAAGAGTGTAATGAAAAGGGTAAAAGTCTTATTGCCACTGTGGCTAAATTTCTGACAGCCCTCTTCGGTTATTTGTCAACTGTATTTCCTCTTCTGAAATGGTATAACATCTTAAATAAAATATTAAAACTAGAGGGTGGCTAACCGGTGGAATCCTAGCATGAGCTATAGGGAAGAGTCTACATATTGGGCTCTTGCAGAGTCAAAGTAGACCCTTCACTTCAGGGTGCTGAGGAACAAAGACTTTAAAAAGATTAATCAAAAGAGCACATGCCAAGAAAAGATTAGATGTGATCTTGCTGTGAAACTGGTCTAGTAATCAAATGTCTGCCTGTAATATGAGTATATGTGTTTTTATGTATAATAAGCAGCAAAGAACTCAGGTCTTAAAGATGAACTCCCTAGGCAGGTCTGGAGATGGAAGAGAAAGCCTTAATCATTTACCTCCAAATAATAGCATGTATTTTAACAAGATGCAAGAATCACTCCCTCTCCAGATAATATGGGGTAGATTTGAAGAATATCTATATTATTATCCAAGAAATTTAAAAATACCATGAAAGTCTTTTAAGGTGAAATTTCTTGGTGAAATAAATTACCAGTTTTTATCTCCCAGAGGTATTAAGTAATATAATAAATAAATAAATAAATAAATAAATAAATATAAGGATATGTGCATTTTTACATATATAATATTTTATTATATAGTATATAGTTTACTTACAAAATAAATATAATCTTAATGTTGGATTTCAAAATTTTCCCGGCATAATTGAATATGGACAGAGAAGAGGTTTGTGCGAGAAAGAAACACAAACAGAATGTTAAAATAGTTCTCAGAGAATAATTAAAGTTTTAGTTCTCTATTTATGAGTAGAGACATAAGTTTCCCTATGACAGTCATAAAATTACTGGTTTTCTTGCCTAGATATCCAAAGCCAATCAAATTTTATCCATAGAGAAAGGAAATTTTTTTCTACTCAGTCTTAAAGCATGCTTCTCAAAGACATGAATTTCTTTCTTTCTTTGGTTTAAATTTATTATTATTATTATTATTATTATCATTATTATCATTATTATTATTATTTACTTATTCACTTCATATTCCACTCATTTCCCCCACCTGGAATGGATTGAGAAAATGCGGTACATTTATACAACTATGCAGCTATTAAAAACAATGACTTCTTGAAATTCCCAGGAAAATGAGTGGAACTAGAAAGTATCATCCTTAGTGAGGTAAACCAGACACAAAAAAGAACACATGGTAAGTGGATATTAGTCCCAAAGGGCACGATCCCTACAATACAACCCACAGACCATACAGAACTTAGGAGGAAGGAAGACCAGGGTATGGATGCTTCGGCCCTGCATTGAGGGGGGAATAGGATGATTGAGGGAGGGAGAGGGAGGGGGAGATCTGGGAGGGAGAGGAGGGGGAGGAAATAAGAAGAGGCACTATCAGGTACTCTGGGGCATGGGAGAGAGGTACAGAGGTTCAGGAAGTTAAACAAAAATATGTAGTAGTGGGGGATGAGGAACTGGGGATAGTCACTGGAGGGTCCCAGACGCCAGGGAACCAAGAGGCTTTCAGGACCCAACGGAGATGTCTTTAGCCAAAATGCTCAAAGAAGGGGAGATAGAACCTGTAGAGACCACCTCCAGTAGATAGGCACCGCCTCCGATCAAGGGATGGGACTTCCCACCCATCTCAAAGTTTTTAATCCATAAGTATTCCTGTCCAATGGAAAGACGGGGACAATAAAATGGAGCAAAGGCTGAAGGAAGGGCCATCAAAATACTACCCCACCTGGGGATCCATCCTGTCTGCAGACAGCAAACCTGACACTTTTGCCTTTCCCAAGAGGCGCTTGCTAACAGGAACCTGGTGAGGCTGTTCCTTGGGCGATTGGGTCAGCAACTGACCAATGCAGATGTGGATGCTCAGAGCCAACCCTGAGACTGAGCTCGGGACCCTGGTGAAGAAGCTGATGGAAGGGCTGGAGGAGAGCAGTGGAGTATTGCAATTCCATAGAAAGAACAACATTGGCTAGCCAGACCACCCAGTGCTCTCAGGGACTAGACCACCAACTAAGGAGTGTTCCCGGAGGGCTCCATGACTACAGATACACATATAACAGAGTCAAAGGGGAGGGAGGAAAGGTCAGGTGTAGGGTGGGGGCGGGAGGGTTGCAGAGGAGTAATCTAGAAGTGTGATATCATTTGAGATGTAAATGAATGGAATATTTAATAAAATAAATAAATAAAATATAAAAGGGATACATCTATGTAAAATTATTATAATCAAGGCTACATTGAAAGTGGTTTCATGAATGTGTACCAGGGAGCTACATCTTCCCCATTATAATTAATATTTTACAGCCTGCACAGCAAACCTCATGCCAAAAATAACTCACGTGTATTTATTTTGTATGATTCACTTATCTGTGGATCATGAGGTAGACTGTAATATACACTTGCAGCTTCCTTCACTAAATGAAAGATTTATAAAAGGAGGGCTTTTATTTGCCAAGCTTCTGCTGTATCCCACTTTCTGTAGATCTTGGGCTATGGTCTGTTGTCAATAAATATTTGTTGAGTAAATGAAAGTGAAAAGAAGTTATTATGTGCCGCCCTGCATCTCCTTTTCTGAAATTATGCTCCCCTCACCTTTGCTGTTTGTTCAGTAACATCCGAAACCTACATTTCTACAGAGACTGGTGGGCTGCGTTTCTCATGGAAAGAAGGATACACTTGTCTTCTTATTTTATTTTTCAGTCTCTGAACTATAGTTATGAGATGTGTAGATGTCCTCAAGAGACAGTATTCATTACCTCCACTGGGTGGTACTAGACTGACAACATTCTATACATTTTTAATGGGAAAGTAAGTTTAAGTACCTATTCCTTCAGGTAAAAGCAGTGCTTCAATTAATAAAATGTGCTTCGATGCTTACGTCTATAGTGATGTGTCACTACTAATTACATAAGGAAAGTGAAGAACAAGATGGGGGTTATGGTGTAAAGCAAGGCAGGGTGATGACATAGCAAAGAGAGATAAAATTTTAAATAGGATAACCAGAGACTGACTTTTTGGACTTGTATCATTTGTTGAAAAGTGTGAATGGAGTAAAGATTAAATCATAGGAAGAGTTAGAAGAACTCCAAGTAAAAGAAATAGCAGAAATACAACCTTAAAAAGTACAATAAAGAATAAAGATACGCAAGGATAATACAGTAAGGGGCAAGACTAAAAATGGGGCCAGGACCTAAAGCTTTCAAGAGTGTGCAGCTAGAGTAAACATGCCAAAAATTACTCTCCTAGTTTTACAGAGTTAAACATTAAAAAAATTAAAGATGATGGTGGTGCAGTGAATTAAAAGCCAATTCTGGTTGGCAATATTGAACAACAGCCAAATGACGCTTCAGAAAAACACACAAAATGGCTCAGCAAGATGGCAATGTCTGACATCAAAACACAAATGGTAAGTCAGAGAAAAGAATTCGAGATGACTCAGCGAGATGGTAAAATATGACTCAACGGAAATGCATGATGTAAGTTCACAAAAGTGAACAAGGGGAACAACAAAAATATCTAAATTATAATTCATCAAACATTCTCCGGGATGACAAACAAAAAGACTGGACTGAATGATGCTTGTGCATTATTACTCAAGTGCCCCATAAACACCTCAAATGGCAACACTGCAGAAACTACCAATTTAGCAAAAACCGTAAGTATAACTAAGGACACTACCTAATGATAATTCAGGAATGGGCTAGCATAATGCATTGGGCTAACCTTGTACACTATTCAAGGCTGACTAATTAAAATACCTCATGATGATTTTGTACAGTGCCTATCAAAGACTATTTGCAGTGCTCTATCAGTAGGGAAAAAGCAGGATCGATCATATCCTAATCCATTAGTTCAGTCTTGCTGAAAGAAAATGTCTTGAAGGAAGCTCGTCACTGTTCACCTTAAGATCTATGACGTAAGTCTATGCTTGACTTTAGAATCCCAGAGAGTCTGAGTCCGAGTTTATAATGCTAATACAATCTCCAGAATATTTCATACACGAAGAGTAAGTCTGGGACTATGTGATTCCTAGAGGAAGCAACACTTGCCTGAGAAAGCATCAGCTAAGGCAAATCCCACAAAGCAGAGAAGAAGCACACAGCTGAGTCATAGGTAACTGGCTTCAGACAAATGTGTAAGGTCTGATTCCTTGATACCTACTCCACAGCCGCAGGCCAGAGTGTAACTTTAAGTCCACCTTATGTCACCTCTTGCCACACTATACGGAGATTAACTGCTTCTGTTGGAAAAGCTAGTTATTTTTGGCCCAGAAATTGCTCTTAGATGTGGTTACAGGTGATTCAGGACACAAATGAAGCAGAAACAAGAAAATGTAGAAGTTGTCAAAGACTTAGATGATTAACTTGTTCATTCCTCCCCACGCTTAGAAGCAGAGTAAGGTCACTCACAATCACAGAACTTATGAGTAAACACTGTTTTTATTGTGAAAAAATTTAAATACACAGCAAAGATAAGAACTAAGGCAGGCCACTGTATCCAGTTCTTGGATTCTATTGTGAACATTTTATTACTATTAATCTACACATCTACTTGGTTGCCATTCTGTAGATCAGTCCACATCATTTTATGGATGCTTCTCATAGAAGACTGCTAATGTTTGAGATCTTTTATTTAACACAACCAGTGTTTTATTAATTGATTTTTCAGTTGATAGTTTAATGTGCCAATTAAATACACATCATGGAATAATCAAACCATATACAGAAACACAGTGGACCTAATCAATATAAATTTTTCTTTGACTTATAAGATAATCCAGCTAGTAAGGCCCTGCCTTCTGGGATCTTGAAGATTGTCAAAACTCTCTGGACACCATACAGTGCTGCTTATGTCATTTACTCTTTTCCCAGAATCCTTTTTGTACCAGTGGGACTCTCTTCCCTCCAGCTGATTCCCTTTCTTCCTTCTAATAGTTCTCTCCTCTGTTTTCTTATTGCATGTTTTCTATTACCTTTCTCCCTCATCACTCTATTAAGACTTTGTACACTTTTATGATCTCCTGTTAGTTTATAGGAGATAAACTATAACAAATAACCACACACAAACACACATATACACACAGACACATGGATCAAATTTAAGTCACCATGCTTGCAAGCAAGCATCTTTATCTGCTGAGTCATTGTATCAGCATCTTCCTCTTTTTTTTTTTTTCTTTCCTGGAACAAAATACTTGACCTGGGTAAATTTTACTGAGAAGTATGTTTTCTCAGATATTATAATGATCAGTCATAATGTACTTAACATTCAGTCATAGAGTCAAGGAAGGTGGTGAGGAAAAGAAGCACAGAAAGATGAAATTACTTAAAACAATCTATCCTTAGGAAGTCCTGTGTGACTTAATTAATTCCAAAGAAAGGATCAAGATTCCCTGTGAAGTGCAGTGCCTACATGATTTAATGACCTGCCCTATACTTCTCAAAGTTGAAAACAGAGCGCTGTAGTTGATGTAATGTGAAAGTAGAGAATCTACAGTCTTGCTATAATAGCTACTCTATAAATTTGTAAAAGTAACTCTTTACTTGCTTAAAAATTCATGACTCTGAACCAACAAGACTTTTTAATAGATGAACATACTTGATACCAAGGGCCTGAGTTCAATTTCTGGTACCCACATGGTAGAAAGAGAGAACTAAGTTCAGCAAGTCACCTTCTGATCTTCACATTCATGTATGACAGGCACAAACATACAAACACACACGTACACTGAGACACACATAAAGAAATGAAAGAAAGAAAGAACGAAAGAAAGAAAGAAAGAAAGGAAGGAAGGAAGGAAGGAAGGAAGGAAGGAAGAAAGAAAGAAAGATTGAAATATCCTGGATCTCTCATTTTTTTTCTTGCTGGCATGGATTTGGGGCTCTTATGGGATTTGACTTTATTCATAGACAATTGTAAATTTTGATTTAATAAGTTTATGGAAATGTTAAAGCCCAAAAGTGAACTAATAATTATGTTTAGAGGGGGAATTTTTGTTTTTCTCTTGAGATACTTGTTCTGGAAGATGAAGTAAATTGGGTGAAAATTAAAAACAATTAAGAGAACATCAATGCCAGTAATGATGGAAAACTATTGCTTTAACCCACAGCATTATGGTGCTAGAATTAGAAGATTGAATTTCCATAATGTATACTTATGATATACTTATAATGTATCCCCCCAAAAAATCCCATCACTTGAATGTACGGAACCTAAGTAGGAAAAGATCACAATAGCTTATTGACATCCTGTTGTGATTGGGGAATAGGAATTCTAAGAGCTTCTAAGTACCAAAGCAAATAAGGTCTTGGTTGTAAGCTAACAGTGTATTACACAGGAAAACAAGAACCTATGCTCATAATTCTGTATTGATTTTAGATAGTAGATGTATTTAAAATGACTGAAAAGAAACTGAATCATAGAGGAACATAATTTTGACTCCCAGGAATTCAGAGGAATCAGGCACACCTGCCAGTTCAGGCACATTGTGGGAAATATAATCTTCAGATTTGAGTTTGTGAGTAGAGCAGAGACTAGAGTAGAATTTGAGAGTTAGCTCATTGTTATTAAAACCATGTCTTTGCTGTTAAAAACCTGTTTAATTCCTCAAGAGTTTATATTGTCATATTTTCCCATTAGTGATCAAAATAAGGAATAGCATTTATAAATGTTTCCTATATACAGTTTCTCCACATAAGCTGCAATAATTTAACTGTCTGTTTCGCTAAGCTGTGAATAATCGCTGGCAGCTTGTTGTGTGTTTTGTTAATTTGGTGTGAAGATGTAGACAGCCTTCTGTTCTTTTGTTTACAGGGTCTCTTAACTTTGTGGCTCCCTTGGTAGTGATTCATTTTTTTTGCTAAAAGGTAACAGAGTTACAAGTGTAAAACGTTTATTTAATTTGTTGAGATTTATAAAGCCAGGGCCATTCTCTAAACCTGTGGGGGCATGAACCAGATAAGAACATATGGCGTGATCTATTATTTCCTCCGCACTGTTGTGTGCAAAGGCATTGTTTAAATGTCAATGAGGAAATCTCAGATTGCTCTCCGTGGAGCTGTGATTTCATGGAAAGGTTCAGTAAATTTAATAAAAGGACATTTTACTTTCTTTAAGTAATCCACCCAGGCCATTGTCAATCTTATTACAAGAGTAACACATATTTGGCATCCCTAAACACTCTCAGAAGTTCAATTAACCTATTAACCTTCATTGAGAGAATATTATTTACAGACAGATTGTAGTGTGCACTAGGAACATGGACAGTGTGTTTAGATTGCCAACACATGACATTTTTCAGCATTATAGTTTTAATTTCTAAAGAGGAAGTTGCTCAAATGACAACATATGTTTAAAACCTATAATTTTGTTTGGATTAAGTTGTAAGGTTAATGTGGAAAGAATGCATATATTTCAAAGATTTTTTTCCAAACAAGAAATGAATAGATTGGTCCAAGATAAAGTGACTAAAATAATTTTTATTTTTCGACATGTATTTATTTTTATGTGTATAGGTGCTTTGCTTTAATGTTTATCTATGCACCACATGTATGTAGTGCCTGAAGAGAACATCAGATTCTTGAAATGAGACTTTTAAATTAGTTGTGAGCTGTCATATGAGGGCTAGGAACTGAACCTAGGTCCTTAAAACAGCCAGTGCTCTTAACTTCTAAGCCATCTCCTCTGTTTTATTTTTATGTAGTATTTACTGCTGTTGCTGCTGCAGCTGCTATTACCACCAGCGGAATTCAGAGCCAGATAATTTGGATTTAAGGTTTATCTAGAATAACCTGCAGGAGAGGAAAATCTATGTTTTATAGAGGCTTCTAATTTGCTTGACTAGACAGAACCCTTCTTTAAATACTGATTTGTTCTTTTATTTGTTTTATGTTTCCATGCCCATGTTCTTACTGATCTTCATACCCACACACATGCATGTATGCTCATGCTCATACTTGCCAGCACACAACCCCACACACAGTGCTCAGTTATTGGCCTGTGTTTTCTATAAGGATAGGTAGGTAAATTGCTGCTTTCTATTTTAATTTATATTTTATACTTGTGAATATTTGCCCTGTTTTCTCTAGAACATTTAAATGCCATAAAATATTTCAAACATGTCAAAAAGATGTTGTCTCCCTTCTGGTTCCTTGGACAGATGACAATCTTTAAACAGATCTTCCATGTGCAGAGAACATTGTACATCATATTCTGTTAATAAATTTCTGTTGAGAAATACATTTATCATATTCTGTTAATACATTTATCATATTCTGTTAATACATTTCTGTTGAGAAATGTGAAAATTGGACTAAAGACACTTTTCTTATTTAACAGTGAACATTACTGATGGACAAAACAATATAAATTAAAAGCAAATTATCAAAGTAAAGATTCAAAATTTTCATTGTCATCATCATCACCACCACCACCACCACCATCATCATCATTTAATCTTTTTTTACAGTCCAGTCACTATTCCCTTCCCAGTCCACCCTTGACTGTTCTTCATCCCATTCCCCCTCCCCTGTCTCCAAGCCAAAGTTTTATTTTGAAGATGTTAAAATGAATGCTTTCTGTCTACACCAGTTTCTTTGTGATTCTAGTTTTCTGGGGGGTTTTGTTTTGTTTTTGCTGTGATAAACTTTATGATCAAAAACACTTTGGTGAGTAAGGGGTTTGTAGTCCATCCTGAAAGTAATTCAAGGCAATAAATAAGGTAGGAACTTGAAGCCAGGAAGTGAATCAGAGGGCATGGCAGAACACTGCTTACTGGCTTGCTCCCAGGGTAACGTACAGCTAGCTATCTTTCCCGCATAGCCCAAACCTGCCTACGGATAGAAATGCTATACTCTGCTGGAACATCATAAAAATAGCAATCAAGAAAACGCCCACAGACAGGCCAGTATGATGAAGGTAATCTTTCTTTTGAGGTTTCCCTCTTCCTAGATGTTTTGAGGTGACAACCATGATCAACCATTTTAATCCTTAATGCTTTCAGCCTAATTATTTTGGTCTAAGTCTTAGTAAAATAGCATGACCCTGTCTGGTATTTAATCAAAAATTTAATTTTAAATAATAGTTGTTTACATACTCTTGCTCTTCCTTGCAAGTCTACATTTCTCCCGAGTTCCAAATTCTTGGTTATTATTTCAAGCTGTCTGTTACAAAGAAAACATAGAAAATATTGCTAGAGAAGCTAAGCACTTGAATCTACTCTTACATTCTTCTCCTATAAAACATGTGCTTCACTTCTTTCTCTCCTTCATTACTGTAGTGAACCAGAACAAATTTTTTGAGTTTTGCCTTTTACATAAATCTAATTCAGCTAGTACCCACATTGCCTGTATTTTAACCCAAGGCTTTTTAAAGGCAATAATTAACTAATTAATTTTATTCACTTTACATCTCGATTGTACCCCTTGTCCCAGTCATCTCTTCCTGCAATCCTTCCCCAGTCCCTCTTGTCTTGTCCCTCTAAATTTGGGGTTGAATGTTTTGTGGGTGAGTCGGTGTCCCTATCACTTCACCAAGGTTCTTGACTGGCTACGGGAAGTGACCTCTTCAGGTTCGGTATCCCCAGTGATGTGAGGCACAGCTAACGTCACACCCAGTGATCCTTGGGTAGCTCTTCTATCCCAAGTCTCTGGAAATTCCTGGAGAAGCCCACAACCTTCTCACTCCCACCAAATGCATATTGCCATTAATTCTCATGGCTATCTGGCCATCTTTCCTGTACTTCTCCCAATTCATCCATACCCTGTTTCACTCAGTTCTCTCCATCCATCTGACTCCTATGAATATTTTATTCCCTCTTCCTAGTAGATTCACGAATCCTTATTGCTTAGCCTTTTTGGGTCTGTGGAATGTGGCATGGCTATCCTGTGTTTTATGGCTGATATCTACCTATAAATGAGTACATACCATGCATATCCATTTGGGTCTGTGTTACCTTAGTCTAGATGATATTCTTAATTCCATTTTTTGCTGCAAAATTCATTATGTCTTTGTTTTTAATAGCTGAATAGTATTTCATTGTATAGCTATACTACAGTTTCTTTGTTACTTGAGGGACATCTAGGTTGTTTTCAGTTTCTGGCTATTATGAATAAAGCTACAATGGACATAGTGGAGCAAGTGTTCTTGCAGGGTGGTGGGGCATCTTTTAGGTATATGCCCAGGAATGCTATAGATGGGGGTCTTGAGGTAGAACTATTCCCAGTTTTCTGAGAAACTGGTAAATTGATTTCCCATTGTACAAGTTTGCATTCCCACTGGTAATGGAGGAATGTTCTGATTGCTCCATATCTTTGCAAGCATGTGCTATCACATGAATTTTGATCTTTGCCATTCTGATCAATATAAGATGGAATCTCAGAGGTGTTTGATTGCATTTTCCTGCTGACTAAGGACTTTGAAGATTTTTTTAAGTGCTTCTCAGTGATTTGGGATCCCTCTGTTGAGAATTCTCTGTTTAGCTATTACCCTATTTTTTAATTGTGTTGTCGGTATCTTACTT
The DNA here is from genome assembly GCF_011064425.1 of Rattus rattus. Classification (NCBI taxonomy): domain Eukaryota; kingdom Metazoa; phylum Chordata; class Mammalia; order Rodentia; family Muridae; genus Rattus; species Rattus rattus. The sequence goes on from NC_046159.1 coordinate 114,262,143, forward strand.
CTATACTCCTTTGTAAATTTTGGAAAATAGCCCACTGTCAGATGTTGGGTTGGTAAAGATCCTTTCCCAGTCTCTACACTGACATTTTGTTCTATTGACAGTGTCCTTTGTCTTCATGAGGTCCTATTTATCGGTTTTTTATTTTAGAGCCTGAGCCATTGGTGTTCTGTTCAGGAAGTTGTCTCCTGTACCAATGAATTCAAGCTATTTCCCACTTTTTGTTCTATTAGATATAATATTCCAGTTTCATGTCGAGGTCTTTGATTCTTCTGGATTTGAATTTTGTGCAATGTGATAAATATAGATCTATTTGCATTCTTCTATATGCAGACATCCAGTTAGACAAGTAGCATTTTTGGAAGATATTTTCTTTTTTTTTTTTTTTATTGTATTACTTTGGTTTCTTTGTCAAAGATTAATTGTCCGTAGGTGTGGGAGTTTATTTGAGGGTCTTCAATTTGAATACATTGATCCACCTGTCTTTTCCTATATCAATAACATGCAATTAGAATTAGTATTGTTCTAGGGGTTGGGGATTTAGCTCAGTGGTAGAGCGCTTGCCTAGCAAACACAAGGCCCTGGGTTTGGTCCCCAGCTCCGGAAAAAAAAAAAAAAAGAATTAGTATTGTTCTGTAGTACAGCTTGACGTCAGTAATGGTGATAACTATGTAAGGGTTTTTTGGTTGTATTTATTTATTTATTTATTTATTTATTTATTTAATCTTTTTATTGTTCAGAACAGTTTTGGCTATCTTGGTTTTTATATTTCCAAATGAAGTTGAGAATTGTGCTTTCAAGTTGTGTAAAGAATTGCATTGGAATTATTATGGGAACTGTGTTGGATCTATAAATTGCTTTTGATAAGATGGCCATATTCACTATGTCAATCTTACTGATTCAGGCACATGGGAGGTCTTTGAATCTTCTGATATATTTCTCAATTTCTATCTTCAGAGACTTGAAGTTCTTGTCATATAGGTCTTCCACTTGCTTGGTTAGAGTTACACCAAGATATTTTATATTATTTGTGGCAATTGTAAAGTGTGTTGTCTCCCTAGTTTGCTTATCATTTGCACAAAGAGGGCTTCTGATTTCTCTGAGTTAATTTTGTATCCATCCACTTTGCTGAAGGTTTTTAATCAGGTGTAGGAATTCTCTGGTAGAGTTTTTGGGGTCACTTATATCTACCACCATTTCTTCTGCATGGAGCAATACTTTGGTTTGTTCCTTTCCAATTTATATCCAGTTGATCTCCTGTATTTGTCTTATTGCTCTGGCTAGAACTTCAATTACAATATTGAAAAGATAGGGAGAGAATGAGCAGCCTTCTTTTCTGCCTGACTTTAGTGGGAATGCTTTAACTTAATGTTGGCTATTGACTAGCTGTATATTGCTTGGTTATGCTTAGGTATGTGCCTTGTATCCATAGTATTTCTGAGACTTTTAACATAAAACGGTGTTGAATTTTATAAAAATAATCATGTGATTTATCTTTTAGTTTATTTATTTAGTGGATTAATTCTATAGAGTTTTGTATGTGGAACCATCCCCGCATCACTGGTATGAAGTCTACTGGATTTTGGTGAATCATGACTTTGATGTGTTCCTAGATTCAGTTTTCACATATTTTATTGAGTATATTGCTTTAATGTTCATGAGAGAAATAGGTCTGAAATTCTCTTTCTTTGTTGAGTCTTTGTGTGGTTTAGGTATCAGGTGAATGTGGCTACATACAATGAATTTGGCAGTGTTCTTTCTGTTTCTATTTTGTGGAATAGTTTGAGTGTTGGAATTTGCTCTTCTTTGAAGATCTGGTAGAATTCTGTACTAAAAACATCTGGTCCTGGCATTTTTTTGAATGGGAGACATTTGATGGCTGCTTCTGTTTCCTGGGGTTTATAGGGCTGTTTAAATAGTTTACCTGACCTTGACCTAACTTTTCTAAGGAGTATTTGTCTAGAAATTCATCCATTTTGTTAAGATTTTCTTATTTAGTGAAGTACTGGCTTCTAAAGTAAAAACCTAATGGTTCTTTGAATTTTTCAGTGTCTGTTGTTGTGTCTCCCTTTCATCACTGATTTTGTTTATTTGAGATCTCTCTCTCTCTCTCTCTCTCTCTCTCTCTCTCTCTCTCTCTCTCTCTCTCTGTTAGTTTGACTAAGGGTTTATCATCTTGTTGATATCCCTCAAAGAACCAGCCCTTGCTTTAGTTGCTTCTTTGTATTGCTTTCTTTGTTTCTAACTGATTGATTTCAGACCTGATTTTGATTACTTCCTGCCTTCTACTAATTTCTTGTGTGCTAACTCCTCCTTTTCCTTTCTTTTTTTTTTTCCAGAGCTTTAGGTTTACTTTTAAATTGCTGGTATGGGCACTTTCTAATATCTATCTATCTATCTATCTATCTATCTATCTATCTATCTATCTATCTATCTATTTAAATTTTGTTGGATTTTTTTTTACTTACATTTCAAATGTTATTTCCTTTCCCGGTTTCCTGCCCATAAGTCTCCCATCCCATCCCTGCTTCCCCTTCTTCCATGAGGGCATTCCAGCTCTCCAGTGACCCCTATTCCTGCTCTGACATTCTCAAACACTGGAGGGTCGAGCCTTGGTGGCAGGACCAAGGGATTTTTCTCCCATTGGTGCCTAAGAAGGCCATCCTCTGCTACATATGCAGCTGGAGCCATGGTTCTGTCCATGTGTAGTCTTTGGGTAGTGGTTTAGTTCTTGGGAGCTCCTGTTGGTTGGTATTGTTGTTCTTATGATGTTGTAAACACCTTCAGCTCCTTCAACCCTTTCTCTAACTCCTCCAATGGGGCAATTCTTGGTTCAACAGTTTGCAGCTAGTATTCGCCTCTGTATTTGTTATGCTCTGGCTGGGCCTCTCAGGAGACAGTTATATCAAGCTCCTGTCAGCATGCACTTGTTGGCTTCATCAATATTGTTTAGGGCTGGATACCCAGGTGAGGCAGGCTCTGAATGGTCATTCCTTCAGTTGTGCTCCAAACTTTATCTCCATATCTCCTCCTATGAATTTTTTTATTCCCCCTTTAAAGAGGGACTGAAGTGTCTGAACATTGGTCATCCTTCTTAAGCTTCATGTGGTCTGTGGATTGTATCTTGATAATTCGAGATTTTTTGGGCTAATATTCATTTATCAGTGAATACCATGTGTGTGTTTTTGTGATTGGGTTACCTCACTCAGGCTGACATTTTCTAGTTCCATCCATTTGCCTATGAATTTCATGAAGTCGTTGTTTTTGATAGCTGAGTAGTATTCCATTGTGTAGATATACCACATTTTCTGTATCCATTCCTCTGTTGAGGGACATCTGAGTTCTTTCCAGATTCTGGCTATTATAAATAAGGCTGCTATGAACATAGTGGAGCATGTGTTCTTGTTATATGTTGGAGCATCATTTAGATATATACATTGGAGTGGTATAGCTGGGTCCTCAGGCAGTACTACGTCCAATTTTCCGAGGAATATCCAGACTGATTTCCATAGTGGTTGTACCATTTTGCAATCCCATCAACAATGGAGGAGTGTTCCTCTGACATACCTGAGAGCACAGGTAAGACTAACTGTTCTGGGCTGGGGATTTAGCTCAGTGGTAGAGCGCTTACCTAGGAAGCCCTGGGTTCGGTCCCCAGCTCCGAAAAAAAAAAAAAAAGACTAACTGTTCTGCTTCAAGTGACGTACATGAAGGCCTCAGGACACACAAACCCAGGAGCAGTCTGTAACAGAACATTTCTGGTTTCTGCCTGTGCTCGGAACTGATGCGGTCCCACCACTCTCTGTACCCAGATCCAACTGTAAGAAAACAGGTTTACAGGAGTGCTGACACACAGGCTTTCTGGAGGGTTAGGGCACTGTCAGAGACAGTGAGACAAACTAACACTAGAGACAATCTGATGGTTAGATGCAAGCACAGGAGCCTAAGCTTGTAAGCAACAGAAACAAGATTACTTGGCATCATCACAGATGATCATTGGGTAGAGAGTTGTTCAATTTCCATGAATATGTAGGCTTTTTGGTGTTTCTGTTGTTGTTGAAGCTATGCTTTAATGCATAATTGTTTGATAAGATACAATGTATTATTTCAATTTTCTTATATCTGGCAATGCTTGCTTTGTGACTAACTATACAGTCAATTTTAGAGAAGGATCCATAAGGTGCTGAAGAAGAAGGTATATTCTTTTGTGTTTGGTAAAATATACTGTAGATGTCTGTTAGGCCCATTTGATTCATGATATCAGTTAGTTTCACTATTTCTTTGTTTAGTTTTTGCCCTGATGACCTGTCATTTGGTGCAAATGGGGTGTTGATGTCCCTTACTATTAATGTCTGTCTTCGATGTTTAAGTTTAGCAATGTGCCTTTTACTAATGTGAGTGTCCTTCTGTTTAGGGCATAGATGTTCAGAATTGAGATATCGTCCTGGTAGAATTTTTTGCTTTGATGAGTATGAAGTGTCTTTCTCAGTCTCTTTTGTTTAATTTTGGTTTAATATCTATTTTATTGTATTTAGAATGACTACTCCAGCTTGCTTCTTGTATTTGTTTGCTTGGAAAACTTTTTTCCAGTCCTTTACTCTGAGGTAATACTATCTTCATTGGTGAAATGTGTTTCTTGCATGCAGCAGAATGGTGGATCCTGCTCTTGTATCCATTTTGCTAGCTTGTGCTTTTGTATTGGAGAATTGAATCTATTGATTTTGAGGGATATTCATGACTAGTGATTATTAGTTTCTGTTATTTTTACATTGGTGTTGTTAGTGGGTGCATGTGTGTGCTTCCTTTGTTTTTGCTGGTATGAAATTACTTATTTCCTGTGGTGTTTTGGGATATAATTATTTTCCTTGGATTGGTGTTTTTCTTCTATCATTTTCTATATGGCTGTATTTGTGGACAGATATTGTTTAAATTTCATTTGTCTTGAAATACCTTGTTTGCTCCATTTATGGTGATTGAGAACTTTGCTTGGTATAATAACATAGGTTGGCATCTGTGTTTTGTTAGAGGTTGTAAGGTATCTGTCCAGGTCCTTCTAGCTTTTAGAGTCTTTGTTAAAAAGTTGAATGCCATTCTGATATGTCTGCCTATATATTACTTGTCCTTTCCCCCTTGCTTCTTTTAGTATTCTTTCTATTTTCTGTAAATTTTGTGTTTGGATTACAATGTGGTGGGGATATTTTCTTTTCTGGTCCAGTCTAATTGGTGCTCTTTAAGCTTCTTGTATGTTTGTAGGCATCTCTTTAAGTTTGGGAAGTTTTCTATGATTTTGTTGAAAATAGTTTCTGGGATTTGTAACTGGAACTCTTCACCTTCTATTCCTATTCTTCTTCAGTTAGGTCTTTTTATGCTATCCTAGGTTTTCTAGACATTTTGTATCATGATTTTTTTTAGAATTACCATTTTCTTTGACTGTTGTATCAATTTCTTCTACTGTATCTTTTATACCTGAAGTTCTCTCTTCCATCTACTCAATTCTATTGGATATGCTTGCATCTGTTGTTCCTGTTCTCTTCTCTAGGTTTTCCGTCTCCAGGATTCCCTCAGTTTGTGGTTTCTTTATTGCCTCTGTTTCCATTTTCAGGCCTTGAGTAGTTTTATTTATTTCCTTCACCTGTTTAATTGTATTGTCTTACATTTCTTTATGGGATTTGGTTCCTATTTAATGACTTCTCCTGTTTGATTGTGTTTTCCTTATTTCTTTATTCATTTCAGAATTTCTCCTTTCATCTCCTCCCACTATTTTCTTTTCCTTTTTTTGTCAATGAAAGATTTTATCAACACATCACTTGTTTTGTATCTTTCCATTTATATATAGTTCTTCAATTTGTCAAGGAATTTTTGCGTAAGCGATTTATTCATTTTCTTTTTAAAGTCATCTATCATTTGTATAAGATTGGATTTAAGGTAATTTGCTCGTGCTCCAGTTGTATTAGAATATTCTTGGCTTGCTGTAGTACGGTAGCTGTGCTCTGAAGGTGTCATATTGCCCTGGCATTGTTGATAGTGCTCTTTTGAGGGCCTTTAGATATCTGGATGTCTTTGGGCTTTTATTGTACCTGTTGCAATAGTTATTTGGAGGGTAGGAATTGGGGGAGGACCTCAATGGTGCTGGTTTGGCAAGCCTCTGATACTTATCCTTTAGCTATGTGCTTCAGAATCAGCAGGTCTTTCTGGTTCAGGATCTGCAGGTCTGAAGAATGTAGGTGAAGAGGTGGTGGGAGAGGGGAGGTCCACTAGGAATAGTAGACTTCTCATGGAAGCCAGGGCTGCCCCAGAGGACTCAGCAAGTAGGGAAGATAGGTGGGGGAAAGGAAGCCTACCTGTTTGCTTTAGTGTGCCATCCCTGGGGAACCTCCATTCTCCTGCCACTTTTTCCCCACCTTCATTTATTTAATTTTTTGTCAGTGAAAGATTTTAGCAACACACTAGTTGTTCTCTTTCTTTCCAATAATTTATAGTCCTCCAATTTGTCAAAGGAATTTTGTGAAATGCTAATCAGAATCTGATAAAAAACCTCCTTAAGACCCTAGAATATTTCTCCTATTGATTCACACACTAAATTATAAACACTTTGCCTAAGTGATCAGGGTATGAAGAACATCAATTTTGCTTACTTTCCATTACTTAATTTCAGGCCATAAATAATACCCATTACTTTATATTATATTCACTATTATTTGCAGTAGGTCACAAAATAATATTTTCTTTGTATAATTAAGTGTTTATATTAATATTTTATTTATGCACCCTGATTCTATTAGCCTTCATAACAAGCACCATGCCTTCTATTAAAATGAGTTCAATCTTTCAACATCCAAGTAAATAGTCAGATTATATGATATTTTAATCATTCTCTTCACTGTTTATTTCATTGAATGTAATGTCCTCTGGGTTCATCTATGTTGACAGAAACTATAGTAGCCCACCTTGTTTTAATAGCGTGAAAGTTGTTCCTTATCTGTTCATCTGATATGCAAAACCTATGAAGATTTCATTAATAGCATACTGTGAATAACAGTGCAAAGGGCATGAGAATACAGATAATCATATGAGAAACATGGTTCAGTGTCTCTGGATGGGTATCAAAAGTGAGGTTTCGGGATATTGGCAGTAACAATTTTAGTTTTCTGAAGAATATTACTTTTCATAATGACAGTGTTTACTTATACTCACAACCAACAGTTATAATAAATGATCATATAAAGTGAATTTTACATTGCCACAAAATGTATTAAATGTTTGTGGAGCAAATTGTAAATATATAATAGAATTATATTGTGTGTGTGTGTGTGTGTGTGTGTGTGTGTGTGTGTGTGTGTGTGTGTTTGACTACTCAGGTCTGTATGAAGGTAAGAGGTTGACATCAGGATGTCTTCCTTAGTTGCTTCTCTAAGTTATTATTTTGGAACAGGTGCTCACATAGAGCTTGCTGTTGGATAGACTAGCTGGCTAGTCTGTCTGAGCACTGCCGTTAATGACTTCTGTATTCACACATAGCATTTTTCTTGTTTTTAGGAATCAAAACTCAGACCCTGTTGTTTGTGCGCTAAGTGCTTTATCTGTGGAACAACCTCTCCAGTCTATAAATATTTCATTTAAAAAATAAAATGAGGCAGATCTTCCTGGCTGCTGAGGCCGTGGAGAGCTCATAGGCAACACCCCGCGAGCAAACCTGAGCCTGGGGACCACAGGTAAGACAAACTTTTCTGCTAGAAACGACTTGCCGGGTGATCTCGGGTCACACAGAGGCGGAGTTCCTCTGGGGCCGGACACTTCCGGTGTTTGGCCAGAGTCCCGGACCAGCGGAGGATCCCTGCCTTCAGCAGCTCTCTGCTCCCAGGCCCCCCGGAGGGGAGTTCTGGCCGCCTGGTCGGGCGGGCACTCCTGAGGCAGCAGAGCGGAGGAGACCACCAACGCCGCCCATCTCTGCCCACATCCCTGGCCCAGGAGGATACTGTATACACGGCCTCTGGGTACCCCGTAGAGAGGAGGGCCCAGGAGCAGCAGATCCACTGCCTGAGACACCGCACCTGAAGGGACCGACCGATAAACAGTTCTCTGCACCCAAATCCCGTGGGAGGGAGAGCTAAACCTTCAGAGAGGCGGACACGCCTGGGAAACCAGAAGAGACTGCACGCTGCACACAGTACTGACCCCAGAGGAAAACAAAAGCTATCTGGAACCCTGGTGCACGGAACCTCCCGGAAGGGGCGGCACAGATCTTCCTGGCTGCTGAGGCCGTGGAGAGCTCATAGGCAACACCCCACTAGCAAACTTGAGCCTGGGGACCACAGGTAAGACAAACTTTTCTGCTACAAACGACTTGCCTGGTGAACTCAAGACACAGGCTCACAGGAACAGCTGAAGACCTGTAGAGAAGAAAAAACTACGCTACCAAAGCAGAACACTCTGTCCCCATAACTGGCTGAAAGAAAACAGGAAAACAGGTCTACAGCACTCCTGAAACACAGGCTTATAAGACAGTCTAGCCACTGTCAGAAATAGCAGAACAAAGTAACACTAGAGATAATCTGATGGCGAGAGGCAAGCGAGGAACCCAAGCAACAGAAACCAAGACTACATGGCATCATCGAGCCCAATTCTCCCACCAAAGCAAACACGAATATCCAAACACACCAGAAAAGCAAGATCTAGTTTCAAAATCATATTTGATCATGATGTTGGAGGACTTCAAGAAAGACATGAAGAACTCCCTTAGAGAAACACAGGAAAACATAAATAAACAAGTAGAAGCCTACAGAGAGGAATCGCAAAAAATTCCTAAAAGAATTCCAGGAAAATATAAATAAACAAGTAGAAGCCCATAGAGAGGAGTCACAAAAATCCCTAAAAGAATTCCAGGAAAACATAAATAAACAAGTAGAAGCCCATAGAGAGGAGTCACAAAATCCCTGAAAGAATTCCAGGAAAACACAATCAAACAGTTGAAGGAATTAAAAATGGAAATAGAAGCAATCAAGAAAGAACACATGGAAACAACCCTGGATATAGAAAACCAAAAGAAGAGACAAGGAGCTGTAGATACAAGCTTCACCAACAGAATACAAGAGATGGAAGAGAGAATCTCAGGAGCAGAAGATTCCATAGAAATCATTGACTCAACTGTCAAAGATAATGTAAAAGCGGAAAAGCTACTGGTCCAAAACATACAGGAAATCCAGGACTCAATGAGAAGATCAAACCTAAGGATAATAGGTATAGAAGAGAGTGAAGACTCCCAGCTCAAAGGACCAGTAAATATCTTCAACAAAATCATAGAAGAAAAACTTCCCTAACCTAAAAAAAGAGATACCCATAGGTATACAAGAAGCCTACAGAACTCCAAATAGATTGGACCAGAAAAGAAACACTTCCCGTCACATAGTAGTCAAAACACCAAACCCAAAAATAAAGAAAGAATATTAAAAGCAGTAAGGGAAAAAGGTCAAGTAACATATAAAGGCAGACCTATCAGAATCACACCAGACTTTTTGCCAGAAACTATGAAGGCCAGAAGATCCTGGACTGATGTCATTCAGACCCTAAGAGAACACAAATGCCAGCCCAGGCTACTGTATCCTGCAAAACTCTCTATCAACATAGATGGAGAAACCAAGATATTCCATGACAAAACCAAATTTACACAATATCTTTCTACAAATCCAGCACTACAAAGGATAATAAATGGTAAAGCCCAACATAAGGAGGCAAGCTATACCCTAGAAGAAGCAAGAAACTAATCGTCTTGGCAACAAAACAAAGAGAAGAAAAGCACACAAACATAACCTCACATCCAAATATGAATACAACCGAAGCAATAATCACTATTCCTTAATATCTCTCAACATCAATGGCCTCAACTCCCCAATAAAAAGACATAGATTAACAAACTGATACGTTAACGAGGACCCTGCATTCTGCTGCCTACAGGAAACACACCTCAGAGACAAAGACAGACACTACCTCAGAGTGAAAGGCTGGAAAACGACTTTCCAAGCAAATGGTCAGAAGAAGCAAGCTGGAGTAGCCATTCTAATATCAGATAAAATCAATTTTCAACTAAAAGTCATCAAAAAAGATAAGGAAGGACACTTCATATTCATCAAAGGAAAAATCCACCAAGATGAACTCTCAATCCTAAATATCTATGCCCCAAATACAAGGGCACCTACATACATAAAAAGAAACCTTACTAAAGCTCAAAACACACATTGCACCTCACACAATAATAGTAGGAGATTTCAACACCCCACCTCATCAATGGACAGATCATGGAAACAGAAATTAAACAGAGACGTAGACAGACTAAGAGAACTCATGAGCCAAATGGACTTAACGGATATTTATAGAACGTTCTACCCTAAAGCAAAAGGATATACGTTCTTCTCAGCTCCTCATGGTACTTTTTCCAAAATTGACCATATAATTGGTCAAAAAACGGGCCTCAACAGGTACAGAAAGATAGAAATAATCCCATGCGTGCTATCGGACCACCACGGCCTAAAACAGGTCTTCAATAACAATAAGGGAAGAATGCCCACATATACGTGGAAATTGAACAATGCTCTACTCAATGATAACCTGGTCAAGGAAGAAATAAAGAAAGAAATTAAAGACTTTTTAGAATTTAATGAAAATGAAGATACAACATACCCAAACTTATGGGACACAATGAAAGCTGCGCTAAGAGGAAAACTCATAGCGCTGAGTGCCTGCAGAAGGAAACAGGAAAGAGCATATGTCAGCAGCTTGACAGCACACCTAAAAAGCTCTAGAACAAAAAAGAAGCAAATACACCCAGGAGGAGTAGAAGGCAGGAAATAATCAAACTCAGAGCCAAATCAACCAAGTAGAAACAAAAGGACCATAGAAAGAATCAACAGAACCAAAAGTTGGTTCTTTGAGAAAATCAACAAGATAGATAAACCCTTGGCCAGACTAACGAGAGGACACAGAGAGTGTGTCCAAATTAACAAAATCAGAAATGAAAAGGGAGACATAACTACAGATTCAGAGGAAATTCAAAAAATCATCAGATCTTACTATAAAAGCCTATATTCAACAAAACTTGACAATCTGCAGGAAATGGACAATTTCCTAGACAGATACCAGGTACCGAAGTTAAATCAGGAACAGATAAACCAGTTAAACAACCCCATAACTCCTAAGGAAATAGAAGAAGTCATTAAAGGTCTCCCAACCAAAAAGAGCCCAGGTCCAGACGGGTTTAGTGCAGAATTCTATCAGACCTTCATAGAAGACCTCGTACCAATATTATCCAAACTATTCCACAAAATTGAAACAGATGGAGCACTACCGAATTCCTTCTATGAAGCCACAATTACTCTTATACCTAAACCACACAAAGACCCAACAAAGAAAGAGAACTTCAGACCAATTTCCCTTATGAATATTGATGCAAAAAATACTCAATAAAATTCTGGCAAACCGAATCCAAGAGCACATCAAAACAATCATCCACCATGATCAAGTAGGCTTCATCCCAGGCATGCAGGGATGGTTCAATATACGGAAAACCATCAACGTGATCCATTATATAAACAAACTGAAAGAACAAAACCACATGATCATTTCATTAGATGCTGAGAAAGCATTTGACAAAATTCAACACCCCTTCATGATAAAAGTCCTGGAAAGAATAGGAATTCAAGGCCCATACCTAAACATAGTAAAAGCCATATACAGCAAAACCAGTTGCTAACATTAAACTAAATGGAGAGAAACTTGAAGCAATCCCACTAAAATCAGGGACTAGACAAGGCTGCCCACTCTCTCCTACTTATTCAATATAGTTCTTGAAGTTCTAGCCAGAGCAATCAGACAACAAAAGGAGGTCAAGGGATACAGATCAGAAAAGAAGAAGTCAAAATATCACTATTTGCAGATGATATGATAGTATATTTAAGTGATCCCAAAAATTCCACCAGAGAACTACTAAAGCTGATAAACAACTTCAGCAAAGTGGCTGGGTATAAAATTAACTCAAATAAATCAGTAGCCTTCCTCTACACAAAAGAGAAACAGGCCGAGAAAGAAATTAGGGAAATGACACCCTTCATAATAGACCCAAATAATATAAAGTACCTCGGGGTGACTTTAACCAAGCAAGGGAAAGATCTGTACAATAAGAACTTCAAGACTCTGAAGAAAGAAATTGAAGAAGATCTCAGAAGATGGAAAGATCTCCCATGCTCATGGATTGGCAGGATTAATATAGTAAAAATGGCCATTCTACCAAAAGCGATCTACAGATTCAATGCAATCCCCATCAAAATACCAATCCAATTCTTCAAAGAGTTAGACAGAACAATTTGCAAATTCATCTGGAATAACAAAAAACCCAGGATAGCTAAAACTATCCTCAACAGTAAAAGGACTTCAGGGGGAATCACTATCCCAGATCTCAAGCAGTATTACAGAGCAATAGTGATAAAAACTGCATGGTATTGGTACAGAGACAGACAGATAGACCAATGGAACAGAATTGAAGACCCAGAAATGAACCCACACACCTATGGGCACTTGATTTTTGACAAAGGAGCCAAAACCATCCAATGGAAAAAAAAGATAGCATTTTCAGCAAATGGTGCTGGTTCAACTGGAGGTCAACATGTAGAAGAATGCAGATCGATCCATGCTTATCACCCTGTACAAAGCTTAAGTCCAAGTGGATCAAGGACCTCCACATCAAACCAGATACACTCAAACTAATAGAAGAAAAACTAGGAAGCATTTGGAACACATGGGCACTGGAAAAATTTCCTGAACAAAACACCCATGGCTTATGCTCTAAGATCAAGAATCGACAAATGGGATCTCATAAAACTGCAAAGCTTCTGTAAGGCAAAGGACACTGTGGTTAGGACAAAACGGCAACCAACAGATTGGGAAAAGATCTTTACCAATCCTACAACAGATAGAGGGCTTATATCCAAAATATACAAAGAACTGAAGAAGTTAGACAGCAGGGAGGCAAATAACCCTATTAAAAAATGGGGTTCAGAGCTAAACAGAGAATTCACAGCTGAGGAATGCCGAATGGCTGAGAAACACCTAAAGAAATGTTCAACATCGTTAGTCATAAGGGAAATGCAAATCAAAACAACCCTGAGATTTCACCTCACACCAGTGAGAATGGCTAAGATCAAAAACTCAGGTGACAGCAAATGCTGGCGAGGATGTGGAGAAAGGGGAACACTCCTCCATTGTTGGTGGGGTTGCAGACTGCTGCAACCATTCTGGAAATCAGTCTGGAGGTTCCTCAGAAAATTGGGCATTGAACTGCCTGAGGATCCAGCTATACCTCTCCTGGGCATATACCCAAAAGATGCCCCAACATATAAAAAAGACACGTGCTCCACTATGTTCATCGCAGCCTTATTTATAATAGCCAGAAGCTGGAAAGAACCCAGATGCCCTTCACCAGAGGAATGGATACAGAAAATGTGGTACATCTACACAATGGAATATTACTCAGCTATCAAAAACAATGACTTTGTGAAATTCGTAGGCAAATGGTTGGAACTGGAAACTATCATCCTGAGTGAGCTAACCCAATCACAGAAAGACATACATGGTATGTACTCATTGATAAGTGGCTATTAGCCCAAATGCTTGAATTACCCTAGATGCCTAGAACAAATGAAACTCAAGACGGATGATCAAAATGTGAATGCAGATCGCTCATGAGAGACACAGCCAGAATACAGCAAATACAGAGGCGTATGCCAGCAGGAAACCACTGAACTGAGAACAGGACCCCTGTTGAACAATCAGAGAAAGAACTGGAAGAGCTTGAAGGAGCTCGAGACCCCATATGTACAGCAATGCCAACCAACCAGAGTTTCCAGGGACTAAGCCACTACCCAAAGACTATACATGGACTGACCCTGGACTCTGACCTCGTAGGTTGCAATGAATATCCTAGTAAGAGCACCAGTGGAAGGGGAAGCCCTGGGTCCTGCTAAGACTGAACCCCTAGTGAACTAGACTGTTGGGGAGAGGGCAGCAATGGGGGGAGGGGTGGGAGGGGAACACCCATAAGGAAGGGGAGGGGGAGGGGATGTTTGCCCGAAACCGAAAGGGAATAACATTCAAAATGTATATAAGAAATACTCAAGTTAATAATAATAAAAAAATAAAAAAAAAAATAAAATGAATAAGAAGTCATAAAAAAGATTGTCTTGAGAATTACTATTATGCTTCTTCGGCAGTTTTATATGGGAGATAAACTTTGTACTGCATGTCCAAGGCAGTTAATACTCTAGATGTCAAGACCAAGCAGTACAATACTTAAACCTCAATACTTTAGCCAAAATTTGAGGTTAAAACATCTTACTTAGCCTTGTAGAATTAAATGTTTTTTGTGTCTTATTTTTTATTGGATTTTTAAATGTCCATTTCAAATATCCCCTTTCCCTCACCCAACAACACCCTTCCTGCCTCCCTGCCCCAAAATTCCCATATATCGGGGATCCAGCCTTGGAAGAACCAAGGGCTTCTCCTCCCATTGGTGCCCAACAAAGCTATCCTCTGCTACATATGCAGCTGGAGCCATAGGTTTATCTATGCGTATTCTTTGAATGGTAGTTTAATTCCTGGAAGCTCTGGTTGGTTGGTATTGATGTTCTTATGGGGCTTGAAAGCCCCTAGAGCTTCTTCAATCCTTTCTCTAACTCCTCCAATGGGAACCCTGGTCTCAGTTCAATGGTTGGTTACTAGCATTCGCCTTTGTATTTGTCATGCTCTGGCAGAAATTCTAAGGAAACAGCTATATTAAGATCCTGTCAGCATGCACTTCATGGCATCAGCAATATTGTCTGGCTATATGTACATGGGCTGCATCTCCAGGTGTGTCAGGCTTTGAACGGCCATTCCTTCAGTCTCTGCTATAAACTTTGTCTTCATATCTCCTCCTATGAATAATTTTGTTCTCCCTTCTAAGAAGGACTGAAGCATCCACATTTTAGTAGTCCTTCTTCTTGAGCTTCATGTAGTCTGTGGATTGAATCTTGAGTAATCTGAGCTTTTGGGCTAATATTCACTAATCAGTGAATACATACTGTGTGTGTGTGTGTGTGTGTGTGTGTGTGTGTGTGAGAGAGAGAGAGAGAGAGAGAGAGAGAGAGAGATTGTGTTACCTCACTCACGATGACATTTTCTAGTTCCATTAATTTTCCTATGAATTTCCTAAAGTTATTGGTTTTGATAGCTGAATAGTACTCCATTGTGTAGATATACCAAGTTTCTGTATTCATTCCTATGTTAAAGGACATCTGGGTTCTTTCCAACTTCTGGCTTTTATAAATAAGGCTGCTACTAACATAGTGGAGCACGTCTCCTTTTATATGTTAGAGCATCATTTGGGTACATGCACAGGAGTGGTATAGCTGGGTCCTCATAGTACTGTGTCCAATTTTCTGAGGAACCTACAGATTGTTTTCCAGAGTGGTTGGGCCATCCTACAATCCCATCAACAATGGAGGAATGTTCTTCTTTCTTCGCATCCTTGCCAGCATCTGTTGTTGCCTGAGTTTTTATCTTAGCCATTCTGATTGGCATAAGGTGGAATCTCAGGGTTGCTTTGGTTTGCATTTCCCTGATGACAAAGGATGTTGAACATTTCTTTAGGTACTTCTCAGCCATTTGATATTCCTCAGCTGAGAATTTTTTGTTTAGCTCTGTACCCCATTTTTAATAGGGTTATTGGATTCTTTGGAGGCTAACTTCTTTAGTTATTTGTATATATTGGATATTAGCCCTCTATTGAATGTAGGATTGGTAAAGATCTTTTCCCAATCTGTTGGTTGTTTTTTGTCCTATTGGCAGGGTCCTTTGCCTTGCAGAAGGTTGCAGTTTTATGAGGTCCCATTTGTTGATTTTGGATATTAGAGCATAAGCCATTGGTGTTTTGTTCAGGAAAATTTCCCCAGTGCCCATTTGTTCAAGGCTCTTCCCCACTTTTCTTCCATTAGTTTCACTGTATTTGGTTTTATGTGAAGATCCTTGATCTACTTGTACTTAAACTTTATACAAAACAGTAAGAATGGATCGATTTGCATTCTACAAGCTTACCTCCAATTGAGCCAGCACCAATTGTTGAAAATTCTCTCTTTTTTCCACTGGATGATTTTAGCTCCTTTGTCAAAGATCAAGGGACCATAGGTGTGTTGGTCCAGTTCTTGGTCTTCAATTCTATTCCATTGATCTACCAGCCTGTCTCTGTACAAATACCACACAGTTTTAATTACTATTGCTCTGTAATATAGCTTCATGCCAGGGATGGTGATTCCCCCAGAAGTTCTTTTATTGTTGAGGATAGTTTATGCTATATTGCTTTTTTGTTATTCCAAAAATATTGTAAATTGTTCTTTCTAACTCTATGAAGAAATGGATTAGAATTTTGATGGGGATTGCATTGAATCTGTAGATTGCTTTTGGTAAAATTACTATATTAATCCTGCCAATCCATGATCATGGGAGATTTTTCTATTTTCTGAGATCATCTTCAATTTCTTTTTTCAGAGATTTGAATTTCTTATCATACAGATCTTTCACTTTCTTGGTCAAAGTCGCACCGAGGTATCTTATATTATTTGTGACTACTGTGAATGGTATCATTTCCCTAATTTCTTTCTCAGTCTGTTTATCCCTTGAGGGAGAAAGGCTACTGATTTGTTTTAGTTAATTTTATACCCAGCCACTTTGCTGAAGTTGTTTATCAGGCTTAGTAGTTCTCTTGTGGAACTTTTGTGGTCACTTAAGTATACTATCATATCAAATGCAAATAGTGATATTTTGACTTCTTCCTTTCCAAATTGTATTTCTTTGACCTCCTTTTGTTGTCTGATTGCAATTGCCCTGGCTAGAACTTCGAGTACTATATTGAATAAGTAGGGAGAGAGTGGGCAGCCTTGTCTAGTCCATGATTTTAGTGGGACTGCTTCAAATTTCTCTCCATTTATTTTGATGTTGGCTACAGGTTTGCTGTATTTTGCTTTTAATATGTTAAATATGGGGCTTGAATTCCTGATCTTTCCAAGATTTTTATCATAAAGGGGTGTTGAATTTATCAAGTGCTTTCTAAGCATCTAGTGAGACAATCATGTGGTTTTATTTCTTTGAGTTTGTTTTAGTGGATTACATTAATGTATTTCTGTATATCAAACCATTCCTGCATCCCTGCAATGAAGCTTACTTGATCATGATTGATGATCATTTTGAAGTGTTCTTGGATTAGGTTTGCAAGGATTTTATTGAGTATTTTTGCATTGTGTTGTTTAGGTATAAGGGAAATTGTGACTTCATAGAAGGAAACGAGTAGTGTTCCTTCTTTTTCTAACTTGTTGAATACTTTGGACAGTATTGGTATTAGGTTTTATATGAAGGTCTGATGGAATTCTTCACTAATCCCATCTGATCCTAGGCTTGTTTTGGTTTGGAGACTTTTAATAAGAGCTTCCATTTTTTTCTAGGAGTAATGCTACTGTTTTGATCATTTATCTGATCCTGGTTTAACTTTGTTACCTGGTATTTGTAAAGTATATTGTTCATTTCATTCAGATTTTCCAGTTTTGTTGAATATAGGCTTTTGTGGTAGGATCTTATGATCTTTGAATTTCCTCAGATTCTGTTTTTATGTCTTCCTTTCATTTCTGCTTTTGTTAATTTGTATACTCTCTCTGTGCCCTCTGTTTAATCTAGCTAAGGGTTTATCTATCTTGTTGATTTTCTCAAAGTACTCTCTCCTAGTTTTGTTCCTTCTTTGTATAGTTCTTTTTCTTTTTACTTGGTTGATTTCAACCCTGAGTTTGATTATTTTCTGTTGTCTACTCCTCTTGGGTGTATTTGCTTTTTTTTGTTCTAGAGCTTTAAGGTGTGCTGTCAAGCTGCTAGTGTAAGCTCTCTCTAGTTTCTCTTTGGAGGCACTTGGTGCTATGAGTTTTCCTCTTAGCACTGCTTTCAGTGTGTCCCATAAGTTTGGGTATGTTGTGCCTTCATTTTTTTCTAATTCTAAAATGTCGTTAATCTTTATTTCTTTCTTGACCAAGTTATCTTGAGTAGAGCATTGTTCAACTTCCATGTATATGGAGGCTTTCTGTCATTGTTTTTGTTATTGAAAACCAGCCTTAGTCTGTGATGATCTGATAGGATGCATGAGATTATTTCTATCTTCTTGTATCTCTTGAGGCCTGTGTGGTGACCAATTATATGCTCAATTTTGAAGAAGGAACTATGAGGTGCTGAGAAGAAGGTATATTCTTTTGTTTTAGGATGAAATGTTCTATAAATATCTGTTAAATCTCTTTGCTTCATGACTTCTGTTAGATTTTCTATGTCTCTGTTTAGTTTCTGTTTCCATAATCTGTCCATTGATGAGAGTGGAATATTGAAATCTCCTACTATTATTGTGTGAGGTTCAATGTGTCCTTTGAGCTTTTGTAAGGTTTCAATCATGAATGTAGGTGCCTTGGCATTTGGAGCATAGATATTTAGGACCGAGAGCTCATCTTTGTTGGAGCTTTCCTTTGCTGAACCTGAAGTGTATAACCTTATCTTTTTTGATAACTTTTGGTTGAAAGTCAATTTTATTTGATATTAGAATGGCTACTTCAGCTTGCTTATTGGGACCATTTGCTTGGAAAATTGTTTTCCAGCCTTTTACTCTGAGATAATGTCTGTCTTTGTCACTGAGGTGTGTTTCCTGTATGCAGCAAAATGCTGGGTCCTCCTTAAGTATCCAGTCTACTAGTCTATATCTTTTTAATGGGTAAGTGAGCCCATTAATTTTGAGAGATATTAAGAAATAGTGTTTGTTGTTTCCTGTTATTTTTGTTGTCAGTGGTGGAAGTATGTTTGTGTGGCTCTATTCTTTTGGGTTTGTTGCAAGATTACTTTCTTGCTTTTTCTAGAGTGCAGTTTCCCTCCTTGTGTTGTGTTGGAGTTTTCCATCTATTACTTTTTTGTAGAGCTGGATTTGTGGAAAGATATTGTATAAATTTGGCTTTGTCATGGAATATCTTGGTTTCTCCATTTTTGGTAATTGAAAATTTTACTGGATATAGTAGGTTGGACTGGCATTTGTTTTCTCTTTGGGTCTGTATGACATCTGCCCAGGAGCTTCTGGCTTTCATAGTCTCTGGTGAGAAGTCTGGTGTTATTCTCATAGGTTTACTTTTGTATGTTATTTGACATTTTCCCCTTAATGCTTTTAATATTCTTTCTTTGGTTTGTGTATTCAATGTTTTGACTATTATGTGACAGGAGAAATTTCTTATCTGGTCTAATCTATTTGGATTTCTGTAGGCTTCTTGTATGTTTATGGGCTTCTCTTTCTTTAAGTTAGGAAAGTTTTCTTCTGTAATTTTGTTGAAGATATTTACTGTCTCTTTAAGTTGGGAATCTTCGCTCTTTTCTATACCTGTACTCTTAGGTTTGATTGTTTCATTGTGTCTTGAATTTCCTGCATGTTTTGGGTTAGGAGCTTTCTGCATTTTACATTTTCTTTGATGGTTATGTCAATGTTTTCTATGGTATTTTCTGTCCCTGAGATTCTCTCTTCTATCTTGCATTTTGTTGGCAATTCTCGTGTCTGTGACTCTTAATCTGTTTCCTAGTTTTTCTATCTCTAGGGTTGTCTCCCTTTGTGATTTCTTTATTGTTTCTGTTTCCATATTTTGATCCTAGATGGTGTTTTTCAATTCCTTCACCTGCTTGGTTGTGTTTTCCTGTAATTATTTAAGAGAATTTTGCATTTCCTCTTTAAGGGCTTCTACTTGTTTACTTGTTTTGTCCTGTATTTCTTTAAGGGAGTTACTTTTTCCTTCTTAAAGTCCTCTGTCATCATCATGAGATGTGATTTTAAAATCCATATTTTGCTTTTCTGATGTGTTGGGTATCCACTATTTTCTTTGATGGGAGATCTGGGCTCTGATGATGCCAAGCAGTTTTGCTTTCTCTTGCTTATGTTTCTGCATTTGCCTTCAACCATCTGGTTGTCTCTGGTGTTTGTTGGTCTTGCTGCCTCTTACAGTAGCTTGACCCTTCTGTAATGTTGTGTGTCAGCTCTCCTGGAGACAAGCTTTCTTCCCACAGGATCTGGGTACATAGAACTGTGTCACAAGACCAGTTCAGGTTGCAGGCCACGACTAGAAGTATTCTGTCCCACACTGCTTCTTGGTTCTTGTGTCCAGAGGTTTCCATGGGGGTTCCTATCCTCTAAGGTATGTCAGCACTACTGACAACTGGCTTTCAGCTCTTGGTGCAGGCAAAGACAGGAAGGGTCCTGTCCCAAACTGTTCCTTGATTCCTTTGTCTAGAGGTCTTCAGGGCTCTTCCTATTGGGCAAAAATTGTGAGCAGATGTGGTGGTCTCCCCTGAGCTCTCAGGATTGTCTGCATTTTTGAGAGTCCAGCTCTCTCCCCCACAGTATTTGGGTACAGAAAGCTGTGGGTCCCTATCAGTTCTGGGCACAGGCAGAAATCAGAGGGAACCTTTCTCAGACTGCTCCTAGGTTTCTGTGTCATGAGGGCTCCAAATGGGTCCCTCTGAGCAGAAATGGTGGTCCTACCTCGGCTCTCAGGTGTGTCAGTGTTCCTGGCAATGCCTTTCAGCTCTGGACATAGGCAGAGACTAGAAATATTCTGTCCCATTCTGCAACTCAGTTCCTATGTCCAGAGGTCTCCAGGCAGGTTCCTCTTGGACAAGGAATGTGAACAGTAGTGGTGGTCTCCCTCGAGCTCTCAGGATTGTCCACACTTCTGAGAGTCCAGCTCTCTCCCCGGTCAGAGTTGGTTCTTTGTGTCTTAAAGAATGTTTGTATTCATTTTAATTTTATAGCCTATTTTGATTTCTGAAATTAAAAAATTTTGATATAATGTCAAAATTGCAAGAATAAGAACTTCCATATGACCCTTAGGCAGTTTTCAATTGCTTTTATTTTCTACCATTTTCTTGTTATGTATCATGGTTCCTCCTTCCCTCTTTCTTATATATACATACACACATATATTACTTTTTTCTTTAACTTTGAAAGTGAGTTTAGGAGTCACTTATTTCAAGACTACAAAATATATCAGTATACATGTTCTTTTTTTTCCCCTTTATTAACTTGAGTATTTCTTATTTACTTTTTAATTGTTAATCGTTTTCCCGGTTTCTGGGCCAACACCCCCCTAACCTCTAGCCCTCCCCCTCTATATGGGTGTTCCCCTCCCCATCCTCCCCCCCATTACCACCCTCCCCCCAACAATCACATTTACTGGGGGTTCAGTCTTAGCAGGACCAAGGGCTTTTCCTTCCACTGGTGCTCTTACTAAGCTATTCATTGCTACCTGGGCTGGAGCCCAGGGTCAGTCCATGTATACTCTTTGGGTAGTGGCTTAGTCCCTGGAAGCTCTGGTTGGTTGGCATTGTTATTCATATGGGGTCTCACGCCTCTTTAAGCTCTTCCAGTCCTTTCTAAGGTTCCTTCAACGGGGGTCCCTTTCTCAGTTCAGTGGTTTAATGATGGCATTCACCTATGTATTTGCTGTATTCTGGGTGTGTCTCTCAGGAGAGATCTACATCCGGTTCCTGTTGGCCTACACTTCCTTGCTTCATCCATCTTGTTTAACTGGGTGGCTGTATATGTATGGGCCACATGTGGGGCACATTCTGAATGGGTGTTCTTTCTGCCTCTGTTTTAATCTTTGCCTCCCTATTCCCTGCCAAGGGTATTCTTATTCCCCTTTTAAAGAAGGAGTGAAGCATTCACATTTTGATCATCTGTCTTGAGTTTCATGTGTTCTGTGTACCTAGGGCAATTCAAGCATTTGGGATAATAGCCACTTATCAATGAGTGCATACCATGTGTGTTTTTCTGTGATTGGGTTACCTCACTCATGATGATATTTTCCAGTTCCCTCCATTTGCCTATGAATTTCATAAAGTCATTGTTTTTGATAGCTGAGTAATATTCCATTGTGTAGATGTACCAATTTTCGGTATCCATTCCTCTGTTGAAGGGCATCTGAGTTCTTTCCAGCTTCTGGCTATTATAAATAAGGCTGCTATGAACATAGTGGAGCATGTGTCTTTGTTATATGTTGGGGCATCTTTTGGGTATATGCCCAAGAGAGGTACAGCTGGGTCCTCAGGTAGTTCAATGTCCAATTTTCTGAGGAAACTACAGACTGATTTCCAGAATGGTTGTCCCAGTCTGCAATCCCACCAACAATGTAGGAGTGTTCCTCTTTCTCCACATCCTTGCCAGCATTTGCTGTCACCTGAGTTTTTGATCTTAGCCATTCTCATTGGTGTGAGGTGAAATCTCAGGGTTGTTTTGATTTGCATTTCCCTTATGACTAAAGATGTTGAACATTTCTTTAGGTGTTTCTCAGCCATTCGGCATTCCTCAGCTCTGAATTCTTTGTTTAGCTCTGAACCCCATTTTTAATAGGGTTATTTGTCTCCCCTGTCTAACTTCTTGAGTTCTTTGTATATTTTGGATATAAGGCCTCTATCTGTTGTGTAGGATTGGTAAAAGATCTTTTCCCAATCTGTTGGTTGCGTTTTGTCCTAACCACAGTGTCCTTTGCCTTACAGAAGCTTTGCAGTTTTATGAGATCCCATTTGTCGATTCTTAATCTTAGAGCATAGGCCATTGGTGTTTTGTTCAGGAAATTTTCTCCAGTGCCCATGTGTTCGAGATGCTTCCCCACCTTTTCTTCTATTAGTTTGAGTGTGTCTGGTTTGATGTGGAGGTCCTGGATCCACTTGAACTTAAGCTTTGTACAGGGTGATAAGCATGGATCAATCTGCATTCTTCTACATGTTGACCTCCAGTTGAACCAGCACCATTTGCTGAAAATGCTATCTTTTTTCCATTGGATGGATTTGGCTCCTTTGTCAAAAATCAAGTGCCCATAGGTGTGTGGGTTCATTTCTGGGTCCTCAATTCTATTCCATTGGTCTATCTGTCTCTCTCTGTACCAATACTATGCAGTTTTTATCACTATTGCTCTGTAATATTGCTTGAGTTCAGGGATAGTGATTTCCCCCTGACGTCCTTTTATAGTTGAGGATAGTTTTAGCTATCCTGGGTTTTTTGTTATTCCACATGAATTTGCAAATTGTTCTGTCTAACTCTTTGAGGAATTGGATTGGTATTTTGATGGGGATTGCATTGAATCTGTAGATCGCTTTTGGTAAAATGGCCATTTTTACTATATTAATCCTGCCAATCCATGAGCATGGGAGATCTTTCCATCTTCTGATGTCTTCTTCAATTTCTTTCTTCAGAGGCTTGGTGTTCTTATTGTACAGATCTTTTACTTGCTTGGTTAAAGTCACACCGAGGTACTTTATATTATTTGGGACTATTATGAAGGGTGTCATTTCCCTACTTTCTTTCTCAGCTTGTTTTTCTTTTGTGTAGAGGAAGGCTACTGATTTATTTGAGTTATTTTTATACCTAGCCACATTGCTGAAGGTGTTTATCAGGTTTAATAGTTCTCTGGTGGGACTTTTGAGTTCGCTTAAATATACTATCACATCACCTGCAAATAGTGATATTTTGACTTCTTTTCCAATCTGTATCCCCTTGATCTCCTTTTGTTGTCTGATTGCTCTGGCTAGAATTTCAAGAACTATATTGAGTAAGTAGGGAAAGAGTGGGCAGCCTTGGCTAGTCCATGATTTTAGTGGGATTGGTTCAAGTTTCTCTCCATTTAGTTTAATGTTAGAGACTGGTTTGCTGTATGGTGCTTTTACTATGTTTAGGTATGGGACTTGAATTCCTATTCTTTCCAGGACTTTTATCATGAAGGGGTGTTGAATTTTGTCAAATGCTTTCTCAGCATCTAATGAAATGATCATGTGGTTTTGTTCTTTCAGTTTGTTCATATAGTGGATCACATTGATGGTTTTCTGTATATTAAACCATCCCTGCATGCCTGGGATGAAGCCTACTTGATCATTGTGGATGAATGTTTTGATGTGCTCTTGGATTCGGTTTGCCAGAATTTTATTGAGTATTTTTGCATCGATATTCATAAGGGAAATTGGTCTGAAGTTCTCTTTCTTTGTTGCGTCTTTGTGTGGTTTAGGTATAAGAGTAATTGTGGCTGCATAGAAGTAATTTGATTGTGCTCCATCTGTTTCAATTTTGTGCAATAGTTTGGATAGTATTGGTATGAGGTCTTCTATGAAGGTCAGATAGAGTTCTGCACTAAACCCGTCTGGACCTGGCCTCCTTTTGATTGGAAGACCTTTAATGACTGCTTCTATTTCGTTAGGAGTTATGGGGTTGTTTAAATGGTTTATCTGTTCCTGATTTAACTTCGGTACCTGGTATCTGTCTAGGAAATTGTCCATTTCTTGCAGATTTTCAAGTTTTGTTGAATACAGGCTTTTGTAGTAGGATCTGATGATTTTTTGAATTTCCTCTGATTCTGTTGTTATGTCTCCCTTTTCATTTCTGATTTTGTTAATTTGGACACACTCTCTGTGTCCTCTCGTTAGTCTGGCTAAGGGTTTATCTATATTGTTGATTTTCTCAAAGAACCAACTTTTGGTTCTGTTGATTCTTTCTATGGTTTTTTTTTTTTTTGTTTCTACTTGGTTGATTTCAGCTCTGAGTTTGATTATTTCCTGCCTTCTACTTCTCCTAGGTGTATTTGCTTCTTTTTGTTCTAGAGCTTTTAGGTGTGCTGTCAAGCTGCTGACATTTGCTCTCTCCTGTTTCTTTCTGCAGGCACTCAGAGCTATGAGTTTTCCTCTTAGCGCAGCTTTAATTGTGTCCCATAAGTTTGGGTATGTTGTACCTTCATTTTCATTAAATTGTAAGAAGTCTTTAATTTCTTTCTTTCTTTATTTCTTGACCAGGTTATCGTTGAGTAGAGCATTGTTCAACTTCCATGTATATGTGGGCATTCTTCCCTTACTGTTATGTAATACCAGCTTTAGCCCGTGGTGGTCTGATAGCACGCATGGGATTATTTCTATCTTTCTGTATCTATTGAGTCCTGTTTTATCACCAATTATATGGTCAATTTTGGAGAAAGTACCGTGAGGTGGTGAGACAAATGTATATCCTTTTACTTTAGGATAGAATGTTCTATAAATATCTGTTTAGTTCATTTGGTTCATGATTTCTCTTTGTCTATGTCTCTGTTTAATTTCTGTTTCCATGACCTGTGTCCATTGATGAGAGTGGGGTGTTGAAATCTCCTACTATTATTATGTCAGGTGCAATGCGTGTTTTGAGCTTTAGTAAGGTTTCTTTTACGTATGTAGGTGCCCTTGTATTTGGAGCATAGATATTTAGGATTGAGAGTTCATCTTGGTGGATTTTGCCTTTGATGAATATGAAGTGTCCTTCCTCATCTTTTTTGATGACTTTTAGTTGAAAATCGATTTTATTCGATAGTAGGATGGCTACTCCAGCTTGCTTCTTCCGACCATTTGCTTGGAAAGTTGTTTTCCAGCCTTTCACTCTGAGATAGTGTCTGTCTTTGTCTCTGAGGTGTGTTTCCTGTAGGCAGCAGAATGCAGGGTCCTCAGTGCATATTCAGTCTGTTAATCTATGTCTTTTTATTGGGGAGTTGAAACCATTGATGTTGAGAGATATTAAGGAATAGTGATTATTGCTTCCTGTTACATTCATATTTGGATGTGAGGTTATGTTATGATTAGTTTCTTGCTTTTCCTAGGGTGTAGCTTGGCTCCTTATGTTGGGCTTTACCATTTATTATCCTTTGTAGCACTGGATTTGTAGAAAGATATTATGTAAATTTGGTTTTTTCATGGAATATCTTGGTTTCTCCATCTATGTTAATTGAGAGTTTTGCAGGATACAGTAACCTGGGCTGGCCAAATATAATATTTCCAGGACATACTATACATATTAAAATCAATATTGAATCAAAATTATCATCTGCTTTATAACCAGAATTTAAAATTTCACAATTACTAAAATAACAATAAAATCTTTATCTGTTTGGGCTAATTTGTTCAGATAATTTGCTCAGGAAACCTTTGTTAGTGTCACTATCTTAGTGTTTGTACAAGTATATTTTCTCTTTATTGATGAGTGATATACAACAGTTTTAAATTTTCAGGCAGTGAATACCTGAATCACTCCATATTTATTAATTATAAGGCAGTATAAGTGTAGTCTTGTAATTTTTGTCTTTTTTTCCCGTGAAGTTTGAATCTCCTTGGGACACCCCAAGACTGAAAGTGCCAGACAGTAGTCTAGATCTAATGTTTAATTTTACATTAAACTTCTCAAAAGTATCTAATCTTAAACTTGGTCTAAGCTTGTGTGAGATCTTGTAGTTCTTCACCTTCGCTAATACCTGTTGGTGAATCATTTGAAGTGTTTTAAATTTTTTTTAATTTACATTTCCTAAAAGACAGATGTTTTTTAGTATTCATATTTGTTCCACATTTTTTCTCATTTTTCTTTAATTCTTTGCTTTTCTATTCCTGTGCTGTAGGACTCTTATACATATCACAAATCCAAATCTTTGTTATTTACAAGGTTGTAACTGTTCCCTTCTAGTCATTGGTTTATCATTCTACATTCTTAGTGCTATATGTATTTTATGAGAATAAACTTCAAAATGATTTAGCATTTTGACTAGTTGCTACACTGATTTCTATTTTCGGTTTAAGATTTCAACACTAACCTCTGAAATGAAAATCTACCCTTTCATTTTCCTCAAGTAATTTTAGTGCTTTGGTTTTTAGGCTAATAATTCAAGTTAATTTTTATATATGATGGAAGTACTAGTGGAAGCAATTTATTTCAGAAGAATATTTAATGATATAAGAACTAATTTTCTCAAAAGAGATCACACATTTAATGATATTGGTATCTTGAAAAGGAAGTGACGGAGATTACTTATACATGGATTACAGAAAATTAGAAAGAATACTTTGCCTATTCCAACAACTTATAAGTGACAAATAATGGCTTGAATAGAAATTTTAGAAGCTTTCATAAATTACAGTAACCATGTCACATAGAATGCAGGGTAGAAATGTTTTTCTGAGGACTAACAGCAAATCAAGGGAGGCTTGCATATTCATGTACAGTTCTTCACAACATGTTCACAAGTGCATACTGGCATTCTGGCATTTCTGTGTGTATGCTTGCATATATTTGTGGTGTATGTGTGATATGTGCCTGATATATGAATATGTATGTTTACATATGGGTGTGTATATATACATATGCATGTATTATATTGCCTTTGTATTATATGTGCTCGTGTGTATGAATATGTGTGTGCAAGTGTGTGTACATTGGTATAAGATAGCAAAAGTAAACATTGGCTGTCTTTGTTCTCTTCCTTAATTTTAAATATTATTATTTTTATTTTTGAGATTATATGCATTAATTTGCTCTTTTAAATCTATGACCTCTTTTTATATTAATGCTGTTTCTATCTATCTATCTATCTATCTATCTATCTATCTATCTATCTATCCATCCATCCCTTCATCTATCTACCTAATCTATCTTTCTCTCTCTCTCTCTCTGTCTCCTACATATCATACACTTGTTTCTCCTGAAAAAAAAATGACCATGTACTTCAACTATTTACATCTTCAAGGTAAGAAGGAGAGACAGTAAAAACGGAGAAGAATCTTCTGAGAGACTAATAGTGAAAGAACTCTGAAAGTTCATAGCAGCTTTGTATTAGCGTTGAGATAAAATCTACGTGCTCTTGAACTAATTTCATGTGTATGTCATAAGAGAAGGCATGGATTAGTCTATTTATACCTAGATTTTTAATCAACCAGTACCATGTGTTAAGATGCACATTTGTATCCCTGGTGTTTTCCTGTCATCTTGTCATAAGTCAAGAGATCACATGTGTACGGCTGGTTTCTGAAATCACTGTTCTGCTCTGCTGCTCTGTTCCTTCACCCTCTGTTAATCAATTAAATTTTAACTACTATAGTTAAATGATACATCTTGTTTCTACTTTATTAATCCTCCAGCTTTGTCCTTCTAAAATATTGCCTTGGTTATTCATGGCCTTTGATTGTCCATATAGGTACTACAAATAAGTTGTCCATTTCTACTAGACAAATCTGTTACAATTGTGATTGGTGTATATTAGAAAAGATTTCCTCACTTAGCCTACTAAATCTTTCATTCCATGATTAATACATGATCCATAAATTAAATTTAGAAAATATTGTATAGTTAATACTCCCACATAATCTGCCTACTATTGTAAGTATTCAAAGAATGGATTTTCAATTCTCCAATGTACTTTGCAGGCAACAATATCATATTACATAGTTCTGGCTTGGAGGAATGTTGTATAGAACTACCCTTTCAGCCAAACTACCACCATTTTCAGAAGTTCAACTCTCCAACTGGGCTTCTCATAGATGTGATGTCCTCTGATAGAGTGATGAGGGTATTCTTAAGACACTCCTCTCTTGATTGTGTAGTTGCAGCATACTGCAGATTGTACACAACTCCAACTTAATAGCATTTCACATGAGATCCAGATTGGCTCCAATATAAACCCCCAGAAAGACTTGGTAGGAGGGCTCCACTTGTGCAAATATGGGAAAACCATCATGTTTACTTGGTAAAGAGTTTCTAGTGTGGTCTTTTGAGAGAAAGCATTCACATTATACTAAGCCACTTCTTGCTCATGCTCTGTAAAATATTATGTAATTTTATTGTTTTCATTGAATGAACTACAGTGAAATTGTATCTCCCCTTTTTTTAATTTCCTCCTTAGGAGAAGGGAACGATTTTTCTTATCTCTCTTCCCAGGAAAGAAATTTTGCCAACAAGGACATGCTAGGAACATTAAAAGTTTTCATGTTTAGAATGAAAGGAATGTGATTAGCACTTTATTTTCTACCCTGTAATGTCTTATGTGGAAATGATTCATTCTTTTGAGAGATGACAATAATTTGCTAGAAAAATGAGGTTTTCTTCAGGAGTTGTCATAAAACATATACTTAATATATAAATATTCTCATTCAAAATATTAACAACTAATCCAATTTGATTAACTGACAAGCAGTTCTACTATGCAGTTACTTCTGAAATAGTCAGTCTCTCTGCCTTTCACTTCTGCACTATCCATACATATTCAATAGAATATTTACAGTTGTTACCTTCCTTGTCTCTAAAATATTTGTCCAGGAAACCAGGGAAATCTTACGGTTTTATTAGTCAACAGGAGTGTGTGTGTGTGTGTGTGTGTGTGTGTGTGTGTGTGTGTGTGTATGTGTGTATGTTTAGTATGTGTGTGTTTCTTATTCAGTTTTCTATTTGTGTGAAGAGACATGATGACCAGGGCAACTCCTATAAAAGGAAACATTTAACTAGGGAGTTTACAGTGTAACAGGTTATTCCATTATCAGTATAGTGGGAACAACGGTGGCAAACATAGGATAGTGTTGAAAAAATAGTTGAGGGCTCCATACTGATCTGCAAGGAGAGAGAGAGGAAGAGGGAGATAGAGGCGGAGGGGGAGGGAGATAGGAGAGAACGAGAGAAAGAGAGAGAGAGAGAGAGAGAGAGAGAGAGAGAAATATATCATGGGCTTTTGAAGCTTCAAAGGCCACAGGGACACTCTTATTCCAACTAGGCCACACTTCTTCTATTCCTTTCCAAGTAGTGCTACTCCCATTCAAACATATGAATCTATGTGGGGGTATTCAAACTACTACAGTCATGTGTATTGAGGCCACAAATCAACACTGGTGTCTTTCTCAGTGAATCTTTGAATATTTCGTTTTTAGGCAGGATCCTTACTTAACTATTGGCTACAATGGTTGGGCAGATAAGCTGCAGAATCCACCTGTACCCAGTGACCCAGCATCAACGTTGTAGGCGCTTGTTGCTGCATTCAGCTTTTATGTGAGTACTAAGGATCCAAAGTCACTTCCTTATGCATACAGAATGAGCCTTGGAGACAGTACATCTCTTGTTATTCTGACACTTATGTTCTATAGAATCATATTTATTCCAGTCGAGTATAAATGATATGAAAACAACTTAAAGTTTTCTTATTGGGTTTTATTTGCTTGGGCATATTAGGATGGATATAAATGTCTATAAATTACCTCATTTTTTAAATGATGGACTGCTTAATTCATGCAATTAATAGTCCTAGGCAGTGACACTAAAGAACTATAACAGTGAGCAGCATGTCAAGATATTCTTAAAGTACAATAGTGTTCCTCATATCTTGGTGGTTTCCATTGTCTAATTGGACTAAAAGTACATTCAACAGTAAAGATAAAAGAATGATAGAAACCTAACCTTCTATGCAAGGTTAGGGTAGGCATAGATCCTACAAGATAACCTATGAACGTTACTCAAAATATTCAACGTAATTTCTAATTGCATTCTCAAATGTAACCTTATACCAGTTAATAAATATAACTCTCATTTCTGATCAAAATTTTTCTTTGTGACATACAGAGACTATTACAGAAAGCTTCAACAGATCATACTTCAGAGATAATCATGTTAAAATGCAGGGACCAATGGATCATGGAAAGCCAAGCCACAAAGGTCACATTCACAACACAACTCTTATATCTAAAGCTTAGGAACATTGTATAAGAGGGACCAGAGAAATTGTAAGAGCCAAAGGACCAATAAGTATGCTGACAAATCGTGTCTCCTAGAAATAGAAGGAAGCCAACCCCCCTGTTACGTCATCAGTTTGGTTTTCCTAAAGAAAACATGAACAATGAAAATTATAACTCTGTAGGGGGAAATATCAGTGGGTCCCACCCCTGGACAAAAACCTACTGGAAACTACTGACTGTTGAGAGAAGAAGAATTAACCTCTCCCAGGAAGAAGCACAGTACCTTGTAACTTGTTCAATACAAAATTGGTCAGGTCTGAAAGCATATATACACAGAACACAACAAATGAAGTCAGTATCTTGTATTTATATGTTTATGCATTTATTATATATTTATATAACAATAATCAAAGATAAAGAGGTATATTGTAAACCTGAAGAAGCTGGGAGGAAAGAATGTGGAAGGGTTGATGGGAGGAAAGAGAAGGTAAGTGACACAGTTATATTTTAATTAAAGTTTTAATAATTAAAAATGTTGATATGAAGTAGCAATGAGTAGTCTAGTAAGGGCACCAGTGGAAGGGAAAGCCCTTGATTCTGCCAAGGCTGGACCCCCAGTGAAAGGGATTCTTGGTGGGAGGGCGGTAATGGGGGAAGGATGAGGAGGGGAACACCCATGTAGAAGGGGAGGGGAAGGGGTTAGGGGGATGTTAGCCTGGAAACCAGGAAAGGGATAACATTTGAAATATAAATAAGAAATACCGAATTTAATAAAGATGGAAAAAAAGAATTGAAAAAAAATGTTGATATGATTCTTTGTTATTTGTATTGGAGCACTGCCTTTCCAGCTCAGGAAAGTAATATATGTATTTTTTTAGGATCATGTTTTTGTGGATTAAACAAATATCAATCCTTTATCAATATAATGAGTACATGTGTGCTTAAGTGTCTAAATAACTGAAGAATCTTGCTTGCAGAGAGATTCTGATTTAGCCGAAATGGTTAAAAGTAATCAGTTCTATTTTCCGGTGCAGGGGGCAGAGTTAACTGTTATTGAGGTCTAGGAATAGAGGAAAAATTCCTTATAGCTGAGACATCAGAGGCAATTTCTTTTGCATAGAGAATATGACATTTTGCTGTGATTTGTACTTAGCATTTAGGACCATGGGGACATAGTTTGAGCTTTTCCTGCAGTGAAAATCCCAGAGTGTAGAGATTCAAGCACAAAATCAATATTCTCCAATCACCAGGTATACTTTAATCAGTATGCCCACTAGGATTATTGCACAGTAAGCTCATAGCTCATTGTGACAAAATTACAGAAACAAAAAGGAAAAATTACCTCATAACAAATGGAAAAATTTAAACTTATATTCAAATTCTAATCTAAAGTTCCTGTGAGGAAGATCCTAAAACAATCTTGAATTGTACATCTCCTAATTGTTAAAAAATGAGTAATATAAATAATCATTTCAACACCATTTCTGACATTATCTTTCATATAAAACCATAGCTTACAAATAAATATCGCCACAAAAATATTGATTCCACCATAGACTGTGCTTTTAACATAGTGTGACTATTTTCTTGACTTTCTCTAATAGGTATCGCACAATGAGGTGCAAGGCAGAGTGGGAACCTTAGATGAATAAGCATTTTATATTACCTGATGCTCCTCCCGTCAGGGTTTAATTCATTTTATATGAGCTAGATCATTTTGTGTAGACAGATGTGAATCTTCTGTCTGTACCGATCTTTCTTGACATGCATGTCACAATGACTGCCTTGTATAGTATTATTTTTCTCTTGTTCCCAGAAGTTTGCCATCTCAACTTGTAAAACCAAAGCATTTCATCCTTGCCTTATTACAGATTCAATAACATCAATGATGGCTATATTTTTCTAATTGGCTATTTTTACCATCAAAAAGATATAAAAATTTCCCTTTCTATATTCCATTCACAAATACATTATAAAGACACATTTACTAGTGGCATAAAAGCAACATTGTTTGCTATGCAGTGTTATGAAATGGGCCACACATGAAACAAAACTTGGTAAGTATGCAGATATATTTTTTAACAAAGGGTGAATGATACATAATTGACTGAATGACCTCTCTCTTGTTGACACTTTTTAAAAATCGCATCAACTTTAAACAAAAAGAGTAGGATAAAAAATACTGACATCTGTTCTAGTTTTCTTTCTGTTCCTGAGACAAACACCATGATCAAAAGCATCTGCAGGAGTGAAAGAACAAGAAGGCAGAGAAAGGGTTGGCTTGGCTTACACTCTCCAGGTTGCAATCCATCACTGATATAAGTCAGGACAGGAGCTGGAGCAGAAACTGAAGCAGAATCCACTGAGAAATGCCGCTTACCAGCTTGCTTCCAGGTTTAAGTTCAGCTACCTTTTAAAAAATAATTAGTTGAGAGATTCATTCCTTGTATTTCGATCACATTCATCTTTCCTTGAAGACTCATATTCCCAGTTTTATACTAATTCAGCTTTGTCTCCTGTTTTTAAAGCTATTGAATACAGTTTTCATTCATTCATATATATATATATATATATATATATATATATATATATATATATTTC
This sequence comes from Rattus rattus, assembly GCF_011064425.1. NCBI lineage: Eukaryota > Metazoa > Chordata > Mammalia > Rodentia > Muridae > Rattus > Rattus rattus. The sequence goes on from NC_046159.1 coordinate 114,295,350, forward strand.
CTGATTATAGCTATCCACTTGAGTGTGGTCTACCCACAAGGGGACATGTCACTAAAGAAAACTAACTCTATGTCTCCCAACAGCTTTCAATACCAATAATTCTTTATGTAAGTGTTGGATTTCATGATTACCTCTCTCCTCCATGCTACAATTGTTTTGCACTAATCTTATAGTCTTGTGAATATTGTTCATAGTGCTGAGATTTCATATGAGTAATTGTTGTGTCTGGAAAACTGATTATAATTCCAATGCTTGTGATTCAATATTTCAATGTTCTTTTCCATGATTATCCATGAGCCTTAGAAAACCCAGATCAACTTGCCTAAGGATTGTGCAACCAACGATGACCTGAGCTCACTTACATTAATTAACAATCAAGAAAATGCTCCAATAGTTAAATCCTTTAGCAAATCTAGCAGAGGCAACTCTTCATATAATGCTTACAATTCCCATGTGTGTCAAGATGATAACCAAGTTTAACTATGAAAATACCTTATGGCTAGATCAGTTTAATGCAATTTATTAGAAATATTTGAAAAAACACAATGGATTTTTGATTTTTACAAGGAGATAGGAATTGAAATATGAGTTGTCCTTTGGAGTTTAAGATTTTACTCAGTCTTTCTTTTTTTAAAATGTTTTTATTAGATATATTTCTTTACTTACATTTCAAATGTTATACCCTTTCCCAGTTTCCTGTTCATAAATCCCCATTCCCTTCTCCCCCCTCCCACATACGGGTATTCCCCCCATCCATCCCACTTACTGCCCCTCCCATATTCCCCTGCACTGGGAGTCCAACCTTGGCAGGACCAAGGGCTTCCCCTTCCACTGGTGACCCAACAAGGATATTCTCTGCTACCTATGCAGTTGGAGCCCTGGTTCAGTCCATGTATAGTCTTTGGGTAGTGGTTTAGTCCTTGGAATCTCTGGTTAGGGGGCATTGTTGTTCTTATGGGGTTGCAAGCTCCTTCAGTTCTTTCAATCCTTCTTCTAATTCCCCCAAGGGGTCCTATTCTCAGTTCGGTGGTTTACTGCTAGCACTGACCTCTGTATTGGACATTCTCTAATGTGTCTCTCAGGAGAGATCTATATCCGGTCCCTTGCAGCATGCATTTTCTAGCTTCATCAATCTTATCTAGTTTTGGTGGCTGTATATATATATATGGGCCACATGTGGGGCAGGCTCTGAAGGTTCCTTCAGTCGCTTCTCTAAACTTTGCTTCCATATTCCCTCCAATGGATATTTTTCCCCCTTTTAGGAAGGAGAAGGAGCATCTGTATTTTGGTTATCCTTCTTCTTAAGCTTCCTATGGTCTTACTCAGTCTTTCAAACCCTTCTCTTCTTTTGGAGATGCCATGGACTGCTGTGTTTGTAATTACAAAATCAGAGTGGGTGAGGCTAAAATGTAAGTACATAAAACTAAGACTATCAGAGAAACCTGAAATATTCTTGTTGAATCAATGTAGCTTTATGTTCAGTATTTTCTTCTTGTAATTTCAGTGTTAATATCGTTTAAGCAACTTGAACCTCTATTAGAGCTGTTAATTCCCTTTAAGTATCTTAATTTTCACACTGTGCCCTAGAACCTGTTTCTCTTCTCCTTAAAATCGTGTTTCCATCTATGCCTTTACTACCATTAGTTTTCTGAGTCTGTACTCTTTGTATCTGCATTTTGAGATATAGCTCACAAAATCTTCATGAGATGAGGCACAGAGATAGTAAACTTACTGGGAATTTAGAAGCTCACGTTTTAAAATATGTAGCCTGTGTTTGGGAGAGAGATTAGCCAGTAAGATGGTTGCTGTGCAAGCAAGAAGACCTGAGTTCAATTGCCAGAACCTGTGTTTTTAAAGTTATGCTTCAATGTATTTTAATATTACATTAAAATAAGAATAGAATAGAAATATCTAAAGCTTTAAAATGTCTGGGAAAGGTGGCATGCAGTTCTAATCCCAGGGCTGAGCAGGTAGAGACAGGAGGATTACTGAGTCTCACTGTTTAGCCAATCTATCCCAGTCAGTGAAGATACTATCTCAAAAAACATGTTGGGTGGTGTCTAGGGAATAATATCCATGGTTTCACTTTAGCCTCCATGTGCATAGACACACATGTATACATATACCAGCACCCACATGTCTTCTTCACACACAAGACCATGTACACACATGTATGCACACATAAATATGTATATATTCTATTTTCATACTAGATGGGGAGTATGGCTTAGTTTCAAATTTAAGTTAAAAATTGGCATTCTTAGATGACTGAAAGAAAGCGCTTGGCTTTGTATTTTGCTGGGAATATTGAATAACATGATGCGATCTCTTTCTTGAATTTTAGAGACCAAATCTATAATTGTCATATTTAAGCCTCTTTTTTTTAAACCTTTCTCCCCATTTTTTTAAATTGTGTATTTCTTATTTACAATTCAAATGTTATTCCCTTTCCTGGTTTCCTGTTCATCAGCCCCCTAACCCTTCCCTCTCGCCTTCTATATGGGTGTTCCCCTCCCAATCCACTCCCCATTACCACCCCCTCAACAATCCCCTACACTGGGGTCCAACCTTGGCAGGACCAAGGGCTTCCCCTTCCACTGGTGCCCCAACAAGGCTATTCACTGCTACATATGCAGTTGGAACCCAGGGTCAGTCCATGTAATAGTCTTTGAGTAGTGGTTTAGTCGCTGGGAGCTCTGGTTGGTTGGCATTGTTGTTCTTATGGAGTTGCAAGTCCTTTCAGCTTTTTCAATCCTTCTCTAATTCCTCCAATGGAATCCTGTTCTCAGTTAAGTGGTTTGCTGCTAGCATTCATCTCCGTATTTGACATGTTCTGGCAGTGTCTTTTTAAAGACAGTTTGTAGGTTTTATTTTGTTTTGTTTTCTTTTTTAAAGTTAGGATCTTAATTTAACATACAGAATGGTTTTATTATGACACTTTCCTACATCTATAAATTATATTTTGTTCTTATCCTGTTTACATCCACTGCCTAACTCCACCTCCCCCTTCTCATCCTGCTCCCTTTAATTCCCTATACCGACACATTTCAGCATCAATGTAAGTTTTGTTATATCACCTCTCCTTCGAGATTTCATTCTCCTTTTCCAAGTCTTCACTCATCACCTCCACAACCTTAAATCTAAATTCTTCATATAAAAGAAAACATGAAACATTTATTTTTCTAAATTGACAGTTTACCTTTTATATACTGGTATAATAGGCTATCAAACAGGAAGCCCCAAACCATATATGGGTTATATTTTTCTGAGTTGTTGGTCAGTGAGGTTCCATAGACACCCCAAACATCATAAGTTATTCTTACTGCACTCTGGGACTTTACGGTAAGATCTTCATGGTGAAGATGTCACACATGTAAGCCTTAAGATGTGTAGTATTCCAGCTTGTACAGAAAGTGCAGGCTTCAGTCGCCCTCGGTAGCTTTCATACTGCTGTAGTCCCCAGAGGAAATAAGTAATAGTTATTCCTAGCTGTGTAACTTGTGAGCAACAGTAAGCACTGATGTCCTGGGATATGCCTACTGGTGCAATAGCTGCACAAGATGTTATTGGAGGAAGTGGCTGCTCTCTGATTGGATTCGATACCATCCCACTGAGAAAATCTGCAGCTACATTTTGAGACTTGCTAAAGATATATCTTTATTATATATATCTTTATTATATATATCTTTATTATATATATATTTATTTTATATATATATATATATATATATATATATATATATATATATATATATATATCTTTATTGAGGCCTGAATTATGATCATCATTTGGCTTACCTTCTGAATGCAGCTTCTTCCTCTTCTGCTCCATTGAATGTGAACCATACAGTTGAATTTGAGTTCAAACTGCTTTCTTTTTATCTATCACCTTTTTCTTGGAGGTTTCCTGCTGTCTCTGAACCACCCCTTCTTTATCTCTTTGTAATAAAATCTATTCTGTATTTGGTTTAATGCCTTAGAGATACCTCACACAGGTCAGAAAAATGTGGCAGCTTGAATACATTAATGATTGATTTAGAATCGCCACGCACTTCTATTGTTCAGCAAGCATATCAGATAACTGGTACAAAGGAAAATATTAAATTTCACAAATTCGATTATTTAAAACTTTTAATAAAGGAAATAGGTTTTAGCCCAAGTGTGTGTAAAATTCAATCCCACAACTTTAATTGTTGCCTTTTAACAGTTTACTAAATTTTACATAGGACACAGATCACTTTTTAGGAATAATTTATTTAGACAAATTAAATTTGAAACTGGGCCTTCTAGTACAGGGCAATAATACCAGGCACTGAAACAAGTTCGAGACCAGTCTCAACTTCATGAGACTCTATTGAAACAGAAGAGTAAGGTGGGAGGATATAGCATAATTTTTATATTAATCACTGGAAAAGTTAAAGTCTAATCTTCAATCTTAGAAAATAAATTCAATTTAAAGTTTTATTTTGGTTTTATGTAGGTATGGGTGGTTTGTACACCCACATGTCTAATTGCATATGTGTGAATACATGTTTCTGCAAGTGATTGTGGCAGTCTGAACTTGACACTGGGTGGAGAAGGGATTGACTGTTAAAGTGTCCATTGACTCTCAGGCATTTATTAAAAGCCATGATGATACAAGTACTAAAGTCTCAGGTGTGAGTGATATTTCTAATTTCAGGGTAATTATGATATATAGGGGAGGTATATATGAGTCAAAAAGCAAAATTTGATAGTTTAATTTCTGTTATGTCCATTTGGCAGAGAAATTGAGTTAAGTTAGAAGCTGGCTGAGAGACTCTCCAAGCAAAAAAGTCCAGTAACCTTAAACTGTATAGATGTGTTCAAGTTTTTATTATTAAACTACAAGCAGAACCCTGAAAGCCTGCAAAATGGTAAAATCCTAAAACATTGAACTCCAAATTGTCCCTATTGTCCCCATGTTTCACCAACATTCCCTAAATTATATTTCAGCTTTAATTTTATTTAACATCTTTTATATAAAATGCCATTCAATAGATAATATATGTATAGTATGTTTAATTTCTGTGTGTACATTGGTTGTATGTAAAGGAAGTAATAAGTAATAATTGAGACATCTATTTTCTTATCAATTAAGAAACATTTATAACATTCTAAGTGTTCTTTATTCTGTTCTGCTCCTGTAGGATTTTGTTTGGTTTTGATTTTTCAAGGACTTTGGGTACATCATTAAATTATTAATTTGCAAAAAAAGAAAACTAATGAGGATCATCAACCAAGAAAGTGTGCCAACTGAACAAATGCATTCATGAAATTCAGCATCAGTTTATGAAGCATGCTGTCTTTTCTTTTTCTATTTTGTCTTTTCCCTTTTTGTAGACATGGGTGTTATGAAAAGCAGGGAACATTACCAAAGGATAACTGTCAGAAGGAAGGCCATGATGACGTATGTACTTTGGAAAAATATTGGCTTCTCCATGTTCTTCTATTTACCGTTTGGAAAAAAATCAGGAAATTTAACTGGGAGGTCCTTTTTAAAATCTTTTTAGAATCAGACAATAACCTGTGTGTGTGTGTGTGTGTGTGTGTGTGTGTGTGTGTGTGTGTGTGTTTGAGGCAGTTGATATTGAACAGTTTCACCTGTATTCTGTAGCTTAACTTCTTTTGTTATTTATTTGTAGTGGTTTGTAATGAATATTCTAGTTAAGACTATAGTAACAGAATAACTTGTCATCTTTGGTCTTCCAGAAGAGCTTCATATAGTTTCTGAATTGTATCATGGGTATTCTGAGCTTTTTATGTAATATCCACTTACCAGTGAGTACATACAATATGTGATTTTTGTGATTGAATTACTTCACTCAGGATGATATTTCCTAATTCCATCCATTTGACTGCCAATTTCATTAGGTCATTGTTTTTGATAGCTAAGTAGTACTCTGTTGTGTACTACTAATTCTGTATCCATTCCTCTGTTGAGGGATATCTGGGTTCTTTCCACCTTCTCGTTACTATACATAAGGCTTTTATGAACATAGTGGAGCATGAGTCCTTGTTATATGTTGGAGCATCTTTTGGGTTTATGCCCAGGAGAGGTATAGCTGGATATTCAGGTACTACTGTGTCCAATTTTTGAGGAACCACCAGATTGATTTCCAGAGTGGTTGTACCAGCTTGCAATCCCAACAATGGAGGAGTGTTCCTCTTTCTTCACATCCTTGCCAGCATTTGCTGTCACCTGAGTTTTTGATATTAGCCTTTCTGACTGGTGTGAGGTGGAATCTCAGGGTTGTTTTGACTTGCATTTCCCTGATGACTAAGAATGTTGAGCCTTTCTTTAAGTGCTTCTCACCCATTTGAGATTCCTCAGTTGAGAATTCTTTGTTTAGCTCTGTACTCCATTTTTAATAGGATTATTGATTCTCTGGAGTCTAACTTCTTGAGTTCTTTGTATATACTGGATATTAGCCCTCCTTTAGAGGTAGGATTGGTAAATATCTTTTCCCAATCTCTAGATTGTTGATTTGTCCTGATGATAGTGTCCTGCGCCTTATAGAAGTTTTTCAATTTAATGAGATCCCATTGGTGTTTTGTTCAGGAAATTTTCCTCTGTGCTGATATGTCAGTCCCACTTGGAAGGCAGAACAAAATAATCACAGGAGGTAGAGATAGAGAGGGAGATGGGAGGGAGAGAAGAAGGGGAGGGGAAAAGGGGGGCAAGATCAGGTGTGGGGGGACATTGAGGAGATATACAGAAGGTCAGGAAATTGAATAGAGGTATGTAGTAGTGGGGGATGGGAAACTGGGGGTAGCTATCGGGAAGTCCCAGATGCTAGGAAAACAAGAGGCTCTCATGACCCAGTGGGCTTGACATTAGCTGAAATACCCAATAAAGTGGAGAGTGAGCCTGTATAGACCATATCTAGAAGTTAGGCATGGCCCCAGTTGAGGCATAGAGCTACTCACCCATCTCAAAAATATGAACCCAGAATTGCTCCTGTCTAAAGGAAATGCAGGGACAAACAGTGAAGCAAAGACTGAAGGAAAGTCCACACAGAGACTGCCCCACCTGGCGATCCATCCCATCTGCAGACACCAAACCCAGATACTATTGTTGATGCCAAGTGCTTGCTGACAGGAGCTTGATATAATTCTCTCCTGAGAGTCTCTGCCAGAGCCTGATCAAAACAAATGTGGATGCTTGATGTTTGCAGTCAACCATCAGAATGAGCATGGTGACCCCAATTGAGTTATGGGAAAGACTGAAGGAGCTAAAGGGGTTTGCAATCCCATAGGAGGTACACTAATATCAACCAGCCAGATTCCCAAGGGCTCCTAGAGACTAAACCACCAACCAGAGAGTATAGATAGAGGGACCCATGGCTCCAGCTGCCTAGGTAGCAGAGGATTGCCTTATCTGGCATCAGTGGGAGGGGCCCTTGGTCCTGTGATAGCTTGATTCCCCAGGGTAGTGGAATGCTAGGGCAGTGAGATGGGACAGGGTGGGAGTGGGATTGGCTAGGGGGTTTGCAGAGGGGAAACCGGGAAGGGGGATAATATTTGAAATGTAAATAAATAAAATAGCCAATGAAATAAAGAAAAACTATTTGTGGACTTAGATTTATTGAGGTCTGAAAGTTGGAGATCAGGGTGGTAGTATGATAAGGTCATTTCCTTTATTATAATTTTACTGGTGAGTTGGAAAATCGGCTTCTTTTTTTGTCTTCACACAAGGATACAATTTATTATATGAATACCTTCATTCATTATTCATGACTTCATCCTACCCTTGTTCATATCCAGAGATCTTATTGCCAAATGATACTGGGTATTCTTGTTTCATTATGTAAATGTTGGTGGGACACAAATATTCAGTCCATAGTAACTGACTTTTGTAACTTGAAATTATCTTTGTTTATCTTATTCTTTCCCAGTTTCGTATGCATTCATATTGATTAATAAACAATGCAAAAATGTAAACAAAAACAGACAGAACATAGACATCATCTAATGTGGGCTCAGAGGAAATAGCTACATCATTTGAGGTATATTTTGAAAATCTAAAGCAGTTGCATGACTCATACAAGGATAATACCTTGGGAAGTGACCAATGGGAAGTAGAAATTATTCCAGTTCTTATGGTTCACAGGGTGGTATGCAGATTGGTCACCTCTAATGGACTGTATCTCCTGACAGATGATATGATGTTTAACTCTATAACAGGTGGTGCCACAGTGTTTATTTTTCTGCCCCCCCTCCTTTTCTTTTCTCTTATAGTGATCTTGTAGGGAATAATTGATACCAAAGTCACCACAATAAAGGGAAGCATGATATTTAACCAATTTCAACTGACAAGTGGTGCATTCAACTCTCTGACTTACATATTGACTCCTCGTACTCCTTATGGCCTGCTGGTTCCAGTCTGTTTGATTTCTGACGCTGTTGTGTTTCTCAGAATTCATAATCAATATACATAGAATGACCTTAAATAATGCATGCTTCACAGTTTTGATCTGAGCTGCCCGGGTGTCTCTAAGAGCAATTGATCTGGACACTGCTGTCCTTGCATAGCTCTTTGCCTAATAAAGGAGACATTACAGGCAATCGTTAATACCATCTCTCCTCTTCATGACGTGGTGAAATCCTGTTGACCTTCAGGTTTTAGTTTGTGTGACTTCCTCAGGGTTTACCATCTTTGTTTCTCCAGTCTGGTTCTTACCTTCCATTTATGTTCACATTCAGCGTTCCATTCCTCTCAGAACACGAATCACACTCAAATGTCCCTGCTGACTCAGCAGTGATATCCCAATGTACAGACACAATCCTCTGAATAATTTAAACTATCCCTTCCAGTAGCCATGAACTTCATTCCCAGGAAATGTAGTTATCAAATATTTTATTAATGCCCATCTCTATTCAATGCTACCTTAGCTCAGGCTTATCACATATCATTTGACAGGTTTTCTTTTCATAATTGGCAGCTGAGACCTGGTGAGGACCAGTTAACCAGTTCATACTGCCTCCCAACTTCATCTTGACCTGTTGAGAAGAGGTGATAGGAGTTTTCATACTATTAATATGTTATGAGAAGGCAAAGAGAAATGTGTGTCCCAGATAAAATCGAAATACTGAGCATGTCAGACTAAGTTAAGCAGAAGTCACTTGGCTCAGGGTTTGGTGATGTCTCTGGGGAGCATCTTGCCAAGAATAGCTGTTTTAAGCAATAATTCAGCAATATAGATATTCATGATCAGTTCTGAACAAGCCTTCTTACCAGGTGTTCAGTGAACAGTATTCCAGAGAATGCTGCCTTCCCTGGGATGTGTGCATTGTTCTGTGAGCCTAGTGATTATTATTTTCACAGGAGACTGCTTTTCTCAAGCAGAGCAAAAGTGTCTCCTGAGTTCTTGGAGCAGGCCACATTCAAACTAAACATTCTTCATGAAGGAAAGCAGTTTAAAGTTCAGTAACAGCAAGCCGTACTTTCTTGTCTTTCCCCTTTCTCCAATGATTTTCAGAGGTGTGCTACACTGGGCAAACAGAAGCCACTTTCTCATTCACTGAGTGGGCATCATGACACAAGAATTTAGAATGCCTAAAATCTTCTGCTAGAAGAAACATATAACTAATAATACAAATAATAGGGGCACATGAGGTTCTCCGAAGACTGGAAAGGTGATATTATGGAAACCACATCATTATCAATACATTATTAATGGCAATGCATGTTAGTGTGCCAAAGGTTGATGTATGTTAATGTAGAAGGACAAACCACTATAAGTAAGAGTTTAAAATTAGACTGAAGGACACCCATTCAGAGCCTGCCCCACATGTGGCCCATATATATACAGCCACCCAATTAGACAAGATGGATGAAGCAAAGAAGTGCAGAAGTGTAGATCGCTCCCTGAGAGACACAGCCAGAATACAGCAAATACAGAGGTGAATGCCAGCAGCAAACCACTGAACTGAGAATAGGACCCCCGTTGAAGGAATCAGAGAAAGAACTGGAAGAGCTTGAAGGGGCTCGAGACCCCATATGTACAACAATGCCAAGCAACCAGAGCTTCCAGAGACTAAGCCACTACCTAAAGACTATACATGGACTGACCCTGGACTCTGACCTCATAGGTAGCAATGAATATCCTAGTAAGACCACCACAGGAAGGGGAAGCCCCTGGGTCCTGCTAAGACTGAACTGATGAACTAGACTGTTGGGGGGGGGGCAATGGGGAGGGTGGGGAGGGAACACCCCATAAGGAAGGGGAGGCGGGGAGGGTGATGTTTGCCCGAAACCGGAAGGAATAACACTCCGGAAATGTATATAAGAAATATTCAAGTTAATAAAAAAATAAATAAATAAATAAATAAAAACCAACAACAACAAAAAAAAAAGAGTTTAGTATTATCATCCTTATAAGTTTGGAAGATTCTCTAATCCCCACTTGTCTCATCTCCTACCCTTCCCACTCCCATGATGTAGTTTCCTCGTGTTGACATAGATACTGGAAAAAGAAGGGCCAGCCTGATTGTATCAGCAGCAGTGCACAGAAGCAAAGCACAGGGGGAAATAGAGGCAACTTCGTGCAGATTCTAAGCTGTAGAAGATCGCATCAAATGTCACCAAATATAGAAGAGATTCGCTACAGTAGGATGAACTACATACACAAATAAGGGAAATGTGAAAATAGGAACCATTCTTGACACTACAGAGAAGGCTTTGGAAATATGGGGGCACCCATTCTGAGTGACAGTGATTGACAGCATTACCAGGCAGGTAAGGTGACTTTTCAAAGAATTTTGAACATCAGATTGGTGAGTTTCAATCTATTTGTTTATAAACTAACATTGTGCTAAAAATTGCTTAGAGGAAGCACAGTTCTATTTATGGGTGATATTCAAAATAACATGACATGGGTGCAGACCAAGATCACATGTATTTGAACAAATCTATTAAAGCCCAGTCATTATGTGCATTTGATGAATACTTAGTTGTCAGGAATTCAGATGGCCATTGTGAACTGTTAAACTTGTCATACCTTTCCTTGTTAATATAACAGATTCAAGTGAAATATTAGCATTACATTATGTTGTTCTGATCTATCTTATCACTTTAAAATAAGAAATTATTTGTGTAGGAATTCATATTAAACTTCAGGTACAGGAAACATATGTAGCAACACACATTTTTAAAAAGGCAAACGCACAGATAAGAGACCAAGTGCTTTACATGTGACGATTTTGTGAGAAATCAAAAGAACAAAGGTTCCCAGTAAGAGTTTTACCATAGGATAATGAGTAGGCCAGTACAATAGCAAATTATAAATTTTCTTTGTTATTTTAGGTATATTAATATAATCTATTAGCAATTTACTATAATGTATCAGGAAAATTTGCAATTATTTATATGATTCAAAATATGCTCTATACTCAATTAACTGATCTGATTTTTTTGAATAATCAAGTTGTGAATGCAAATTTTCTATATGGTATTGTGATAGATTTTATAGTAATTAATGTGTGATATTAATATCAATTTTGACTGTCTTAGTTTGGGTTTCCATTGCTGTGACAAGACACCGTGACGAAGGCAACTCTTATAAAGCACAACATTCAGCTAAGGACGAACCTGGGGGTTCCCAGGTTATCAAGTAGTTGGGAATCATGGCAGCATGCAGGCAGACATGGTGCTAAAGAAGAAGCTAAGAGCTCTATGTCTTTTTCTGAAGGGAACCAGGAGAAGACTGGCAAAGGTCACCCCCATAGTGACACATTCCTCCAACAAGGACACACCTATTCCAACAAGAAAACACCTCCAATAGTATTACTCCCTGTGGGGCAAGTATTCAAACCCATGATTCTATGGAGGCCAAACATGTTCAAACCACTACAGTGACTAACAAAATGGTACCATTCAAAAATGCATAGTCATCTTGAATACAACTTTATGTTAAATTTTCAAATGATACTTGCCATTGTTAATTTAACTACAAAATATTTTGAACCAGTGTTGCTAACTTTAAATCTTACTAAAACTTAACTGATAAAAGCAATAGCATTAGCAATAAAATAATATTTTGGTTGAATTTAGAAAAGGTTGCTACTTCATGAAAAATTACCAGTGGAAATAGCTTTTGACTTTTAAAAAAGATATAGGTAATTTTCAGAAAAATACATTTCAAATATGTCTTTGTGGTTCTTTAACCTATGTCTGTGCCCTTAAATTTTCTCACAATATTGTGTTACTCTTATGATAACTGATCATACCAAGCATGGACAAGAGTGCATCAGAAAAGGCCTTATTTGCTCATATGTACAAAGTTTTTGTCATTTTATCAAATTGTAGTTTGTTGTAATCCAACTATCATGTATGAAACATTTACCAATCAACATGGAATGGTACGTATATGTGTGAAATGAAAAACATAGTTGTAATAATGGATCCCCACTATGTCACCACTATGTTAGCATCACAGTAAAGAATAATAAATCTCTGAAATTTGCCAGTAACAGGGTTAGAGTACAGCTTATTGTGTAAAAGCACAGGACACAGATTCTACTCACCTGGCATTTCCACTTACCTTTCTCTTTGTCCGTGTATATAAATAGTAATGAAAGCTCACAGAGTACTCAATAAATTCTTGCTTTTCTTTTAAACCACACTTTGTGTCCCACACTATTACAATACACTAATTACTTTGTGGTTCCATAATTCAGCTGGAACTTTGTGAAACTTCCTTCACTTATGAAAGAAAACATTTTTTCAATGGATTTTAAATCAAAACCAGATGTTAACCTTACGAGAGTTTGAGATGTCTTATATTTGCATTTCCACAGAGGAAAACAACCACTTAAAATCATTTTTCCTGAGCTAAACTAATATTGAATATCAATCTCATATTGATTTATAATTCCATAAAATCATTTTCCAAAGTGAATGACTTTCCAGCCATCGGATTTCAGCCCCTAACTCCAGCTAATTGAAGGGCCACTCCTCCAAGGGAACAATTAGGCTAAGGGTAGACCCATACCTCTCCTATTGTGCCTGGTATTCAATCTCCCCAGTTCATTTCCGACTCCTCACCTGCCTTCTCCTCTCTGAGCTACTGTATTGGCAGCACCCAGACACCACTGTCAAAGGAAGACAGATCACAATACCACACTACATGTCCCTTCTAGTCTACATATAGCTCTTTCTTGGCTCTCATTAGAAAAAAAACAGGCTTCTAAGGCATAAAAATAAAATAAAACTAATATCGCAGAGTTGTACAACACAAATGAAGGAAAGGAACACAAGAAACAGAGACTCACTTAACAGAAATTCTATAAAAATACTAAACTGGATGTCATAATATATTCAAAGGACTGGTACAGTAAAAAGAACATAGGTGTGTGTATGTCACACACATATATACATACACATACAGATCATATACATCATATACATACACACATGAACACACACACAAAGAGAGAGAGAGAAAGAGAGAGAGAGAGAGAGAGAGAGAGAGAGAGAGAGAGAGAGAGAGAGAGAGAGAGAGAGAGAGAGAGATTAAAAGTAGTTTTTTAACAAAAGGACAACTCTAAAGTAACTTGTTAGACAAGGAATTTCTGATGTTATTGAGTTCTTTTTCTCTTGGCCATCAATTGTTGTTCATGCAGCCTCTGCTTAAGAGTAATTTACCTAACCAGTGAGATGCTCTTGGACAAAAATTTTTCTTTACAAATGATGATTTATTGGAGATTAATTAGAGATTAAAGGGATTAGAGATTCCTATGTTCCTACTTTTCCTTTTACCTCTAAGACCCCATCTGGTGCAGGTCTTTGTAGGCCCTGGGCCTGTTACCTCAGTCTCAGTGAATTCATGTGTGTGTTTGTCTTGCTGATTTAGAGGGCCTTGTTTTCTTGATGTACTTCATCCTCTCTTGATCTTCTATTCTTTCTTCATCCTCTTCTTTAGGGTTTCCTGAGTCCAAACTGGAGGGGTTTTATGGCAACATCTCATTTAGGGCTCTGTTCCAAGGTCTTTCACTCACTGCACAGTGCTTGGCTGTGGGTTTCTGTATTTGTGCTCATTTGCAGGAAGAAACTTCTGATGGTTGAGCAAGGCACTGATCGGCTTCCCTGGCCATAGTGTGTACCCCATATTTATATATTTCCAAGTTCATATTACTCACTTTAATGTTTTAAGTGTATGTCATGAAGCCATTACAACAATCCAGGGCAATGGAGCAGCAAATGCTACATTTATATATATATTTTTTAATGATTAAAAGGCCATACTAACAGGTTGAATAAATATGGTGGTTTGATTGCCTCCAGGTGTTTGAATGCTTGGCCCATAGAGAGGAGCACTATTAGGAGGTGTGGCCTTTTTGGAATAGATTTGGCTTTGTTGGATGTCAGGAGCCATCTAGGAAAGGCCACAGGCACACAGGTGACTTTCCTTGACATGGCATCATCATTTTTTTAATGGCTGCAATGAATATTTCTTAATTTCAAGGCATTTAGAAAACTAATCTCAGGATCATTTTTTATTGCTGCTATGCCTTTTCCATTCCACAAACCATATGAAGCCTAAGAAGAAGGAAGACTGATGTGTAGATGCTTCAATCCTACATAGAAAGGGGAACAAAATAATAACAGGAAGTAGAGGGAGGGAGGGACGAGTGAGGGAGAGGAGAGGAGGGAGGGGGGAGGATCAGGCATTAGAAGGGACAGGAGATAAATACAGAGGTTCAGGAAATCAAATAGCAATATGTAGCAATGGTGGGAACTTGGGTAACCACTAGAATGTCCCAGACACCAGGAAATCAAGAGGCTCTTAGAACCCAGTGGGGATGACTTTAGCTGAAACACCCAACAAAGGGGACATATAACTTGTAGAGACTACCTCCAGTAGATAGGCATGGCTCCCAGTTGAGGGAGGGGGACACCCACCCACCTCAAAAATTTTAGCACTCAAATTTTCTCCCATCAAAAAGAAATACAGGGACAAAGAGTGGAGCAGAGACAAAATGAAAGGCCATCGAGAGACCATCCCACCTGGGGATGCATCCCATATGCTGAAGGGGTTTGGAACCCATAGAAAGAACAGCAATATCAACTAACCAGACCCACCTCCCAGAGCTCCCTGGGGCTAAACCACCAACCAAATTGTACACATGGAAGGACCCATGACTCCAGCTGCATATGTGGTAGAGGATGGCCTTACCTGGCATCTATGGGAGGAAAGGACCTTGGTCCTGTGAAGGCTCAATGCTACAGTGTAGGGGAATTCCTAGGTGGTGAGGTGGTGGTGGGTGGGTGAAGGAGCATCCTGTTAGAAGCAGGGGGAGGGGAATGGGATAGACGTTTTGTGGAGGGGAAACTGAGAAAGGGGATAAAATGTGAAATGCTTTGGGGTCTCCTATGCTCAAGTTCCATCCAGTGTGGCACACAGACTCTTTCTGCTGCCTGAGGATGAAGATGGAGATCTCTTGCTCCTCTAGCACCATGTCTGCCTGCACACTATGATGCTTCCCACCATGACGGTAATGATCTAAAGCTCTGAAATTGTAAACCAGTCTCATTCAAATGTTTTTCTTTATAAGAGTTGACTTGGTCATGGTGTCTATTCACAGCAATGAAATCCTAAGGCGAAAAGTATGTGTGTTTAAATGAATAACTTACAGTTGTGGGGAAATATGCACTTAGTGTCAGCAAAGATAGAAAACATCTGGAAATAAAAATACAATATATAGGGGTTGGGGATTTAGCTCAGTGGTAGAGCGCTTGCCTAGGAAGCGCAAGGCCCTGGGTTCGATCCCCAGCTCCGAAAAAAAAAAAAATTTAAAAAAAAAATACAATATATAGTACAAACATATTCAGAAGAAACCATATGATAAGGCCCATTCTCAAATACATGCAAACTGGTATGCAAAGACTAAAAATGGTCCAATGAAATGGTTCAAACCTCTAAAAATACTTTTAATAATTTATGGAGTTTAAAACGATTACATAACTATGTATACCTGGTGGTTTTACTTGTTAGTGTTTGCTATTTCTTAAGTAAACATTTTTTTATTCAAAAACTTAACCAAGTTTTTAAATTTTTATGTTGGAGTAGAGATGACAGAAAGACTGTACACACACACACACACACACACACACACACACACACACACACACACACATGTACGTACACACAAAGCAAGAAGGCAGGAGGAGAAAAAAATGCTAAAAAAGAAAAGCAGGCAACAAGAGAGAACATAGACAAAGAAAGGGAAGAAGACAGAGGAGACATGAGTGGAAGTGAAGAACGCCAGTAGCTGGACTTAGTCTCAGTCAGTAAGCTGCTACTTCTTCCCCTACAGTAAATGAATATTCAGACATCAGACTATGAGCTGTCCTTAGCTTTCGTTGTACACCTTTTCCCTTGGATTAATTCCCATTTTGATGGTTTTTGATACTGTATTGAGATGCCTTCACTATATAATTTAAGACACACAGAGATATTCTGTGGTCTTCTTCCATGCATGAGCCCTTGTATTGTTTTGAACTGTTAATGAAATTCTTTGGTAGGAAAGAACATTATCTATGGAAAGTTGTTCAGAAATTCACCCATGGATTTATTTACAATGGTAATTTTTTTTGAGCTGTGATCAATGATAATCGGAAGTTTTTTCTTGGATCTAAGATTTTAACATAACTTCAAAAAGTGTTCTTACTGTCTCCATTCTGAAATGAAGACTCCTTTTCCTGCTGGAAGGCATTGGCTACTTTGCCACTTCTAATGCTGTTCTTAGCAAGCTTGTCGCCTTGATGTACTTGCAGGATATTTCTGGCCTCTGTATCTGTCATTCACATGTAGCCATGACTATAAGCTCTTAACAATAATGATAATAATACACAAATAAGTAAAATGTAATAGGGCAAAAATAAACAAAGAAACAAAGACAAAGAAAAAGCATGAGAAGCACATATAGATGCAGAGACAACCAAGTTTCCAGAAATTGAAACCTAAAATCAAGAGCCATGGTATATTCAAAGGATTTGTAATGTTAGAAAAATAGCATAAAAAATCATGAGACAAAGGACCTTCAAAGATGCCGTTGAGTTCATTTTATGATTGTCATCTACTGCTGGGAATGGGGCCTGGCCTTAGAGTCTGTATCTGAAGTAAGACTCTATTGGAGAAATTTAATTTTTCCTTGATGAGCACGTATTAATTGGGTATTACATATGGGTTAGATATAGGGTTCGTGTCTTCTTTTAGCACTGGGACCTCATTTGGTGTATATCCCTGCAGGTCCTGTGCATGCTGCCACAGCCTCTGTGAGCACATGTGTGCATCAGTCGTCTTGTGCATAGAAACTCTTGTTTCCTTGAGGTCCTCCATTCCATCTGTTTTTTATAGTCGTCATCCTGCCTCCTCTTAAACTGCAGTCCTGAGCACCGAGGGGAGTGTTTTTATAAAGGTATCCCACGTAGGAACGAATGTTCCAAAATCTACTTTCTGCCCAATTGTCCGGGTGTGGATCTCAGTTGTTGTTCCCATCTTTTGCAAGAGGAAGCTTAGCTGATGATGGCTGGGCAAGGGACTGATCACAATGTACACAGAATGTTGTTAGGGGCCAGTGCATGCTGCCATCCTTTAGCAGAACAGTATTATCTGTCTTTTCCCAGTCCCTGGCTTATGAAGTCTTAGATTATTTTCCACCTGAGTGGTATCAGAATTAGGTTTCGCATCATGGAGTGGGCATTAAATCCAATCCGATTATTGGCTGGTTACTCCCACAATCTTTGTCACCATTGTAGATTTAAGGGTTTTGAGGCTGGACTTATGTTCATGTTTCTCCTTTGGAAATGGACACAGTACCTTCCAGTACCATGAACAGTAGTCAGAAGTGGGGAAGGCTCTAGGTAGGAACTAGCTCAGCTTCTCAGTGTAAGTGACTTGTGTAGGTGTTGTTTCAGTGATAGAAGTTTCCTGACAGTTTATGGAGGACAGCCACTTTGGTTAACAGCTTTTTTTTTTTTTTAAGATTTATTTATTTTATATATGTGAGTACATTGTCTCTGTCTTCAGACACACTAGAGTAGGGAATCAGATTTCATTACAGATGGCTGTGAGCTACCATGTGGTTGCTGGGAATTGTGCTCAGGTCACTGAAGAGCAGTCAGTGCTCTTAACCACTCAGCCATCCCTCCAGCCTGGTTAACAACTTTATTAGATATAACCATTAGTAGCTCTGTAAACCTCATTTATTGATAAGAGATGTCCAGTTTGCGTTTCATTTTAGCTACTCTGAAATTTCATTTAAACGTATACATGTATACATTTTTGGAAGTGTCTACTAGGTTTCCTTATGACCTCTTCAAATGACTCTTAGTTTTAATTTTTCTTATTGTATTCACTCTCCTGATCCCCTCTTCTCTCCCTCTCCACAGCTGAAACAGTTCTTGAATATTCAAGAGTAAAATTGCCAGCATATGGTGATTGTCTGACATTTAAAGTTTAAAGACTTTTTTGAAAGATTGAACTTTACTTAATATTTTAATAACAATTTCTGTAAATCAAGGTTTATTCTAACCTGTGGCGATGAACTTCTTTTTATGGGTAAATCATACAGAGCAGAAAATTAGCACAAAAAAACACCCTCTTCAGTTTTGACTTTCCTTTGATGTGATAAAATTAACCCTGAGCCATTACACAATGATTAATATATCAACAATGCTCTGCTTTTCAGTCCTTACAATGCGATATTAGTTATTTTAGATACCTGAGCTCAAGCAACTCTTGTTATTAGAATAATGTGTTTTAATATCATGTTTTTCTATTTTATTTCTTTGTGTGGGGAAAATACAGATTTACTTATGTTTTGAAAATAAAAGTTATGCCCCTGCGGGTTTTTCTTTATAGTCTTATGGTTGTGACTTAATCTTGTTTATGTACTCTTACTGATTACGTTTTTCTTCTTCAGGCACTAAGGAGCTCAGAGCCTTGGGCAGGGTTGGTGAGCACTCCATCACTGAGCTATCTTCCCAGCTCCAGTGTTAGTTATAATTCAGCTCTTTCTTTGAGGTAAGTAAATAGGACTATTTCCGAGCTTATAGTGCAATGTGTTAGTTGTTTAATTCAGCACCAAATATTTATAATGTGTTATGATTTTTCAAAATGAGATATTATTATTATTATTCAATATATTATTGAAATGACTATGTATGTCGTAAAGCTGTTAGGAACGATATGCTTGCCTCTTCACAATGGAGTCTCTGTTGATGGCATCGTAGTTCAGTTCATGTTCACACAGCCATATTGCTTAGAATTTATGGTATAGCTTCTGACACTCCTAGGAAACACAATCTTAGAGAAACAATTCTGTTCCTCTGTCTCTTAAAATCATTCCAGCCTGTCTTTCTCACTGATCCCTTATCTCACAGTGTCTTAACCCTGTACAAAGAACTAAACAGAACTAAAGGATGTTGAGAGTTGGCAAAATAAATTCCTCCAGAGAATAGCACACTAATTGGATATGCAGCACCAAATGGTCAGCCACGCAGACATACAGAGAAGTAAAATACAGACCGAACAGGTTGTACTTATGAAGTGTATACATACGCACATAGAAATACGTATAGATATATGTATACAACAGCAGCTAAAGAAAGGAAGTGGTGAATTTGCTAGAGAGAAAGCAGAAGTTTTTGGAGGGAGGAAAGTGGATGCAGAGATAATCTAATTATATTATTATCTGAAAAAATAAAATCATAATTAACATGTATGATATATTTTTTAAATAATCTATTTTCATGTTCTATTCAACACACTAAAACTTACTGAAATTTTATTTGAATACATTTTTTGTTTGTAACTGAGTGACTGCCTTCAGAAATTTTGTCAAAGGAATCACATAAACAAGTTTAAAAATTTAAAGAATTTATTGTGTAAATATATTATATAAATGTAGAAGTTTGACATATTTAGTAAAAAACAATTCATTGATCAATCCTGAAAAGGACTAATTGTTCTTGAAAAAAATCTAGTAACTACTCTTAAACATTTATTGCACAAAACTGAAATTCATTCCTTAGTTCTGTAACCATAATTCTCCCAATTTGTGACAATTAAAATGGAGAATGAGATGACAATACAGAATTGGTTGAAAAGATTTCAAAAAGAAGTAGAGAATTATCTGGAGTACATACATTTCCATGGTTAGGGGAGACGGGCGGGAGTTCGAGCTGTATATGGAAGCCGAGGTGTCAACTGTCTTGCCCCACTGACACCCACTGTAAATTCCTTCCTAACCCTTTTGACCTCTTGTGATACAGAACCTGTCAGTCCTCACTAAAACACCAACTTGCAAGTTAACACAAACAAAAGAATCTGCTCCCAAATTGGTTTAGACAGGCTGCTAGCAAGGGTGGGACAAGTGTGATGGAGACCAGAGCATAATGCTCATTCTATCCTCATTGTGGTAAATTAATGTGGTACTCTGCCCAGCAGGAAGCTCTCGTATAAGCATAGACATGTTTGCAGCTGTGTGCAATGCAGTGAATGGAAATGGAATATCTCCAGGATTTCCATAGAAAAGTCATGATCATTCAAACTCTTGTATGGTTACCCTTCCATCTGTGTTTCGAAGGTTATCCTTCCTATGAGGTAGTCTGCTTTACTTCCTGTAACTTTCACTTTATTGTATTTCATTGCAATTTATTTTACATTTTGACAGAATCTCTCACTGTATAATTCAGGCTATATACAAACTCATAAGCCTTTGGCTCCAGCTTCCCAAATGATATTACAAGTATAATCCATCATGATTAGAAAACTTTTACCTTTGTTTTGATAAAAATATTTGACCACAAAGTTTATGAGAAGGAGCAGTACGTGGCTGACTTCTGTTGATCATCTAATTTAATTTTAACGATTCTGAGCAAATATTTTGTGAATTTCTTAAGTGCTAATTAATGGATTTCAGCACAACAGCAGACAAAAGTAGGAACAATTTATATTTTAGAATAAAATACTTATCCTTAAATTATGTAGTTTCCCTGTGGTTTTTATTACCCTAGGAAAATATTGAAGCTTCAGCTGAGTCCTTTCTCTGCACTTCACTGAAGCACGATTCTGGGTGATTTGATGGGTTTTTAATTACGTTGGCAAATAAAATCTAAAAATAACCTAGAATGTTATCAAGTTCAAATACCAAGCACCTTCAATAAATATAAATCATAAGAAATATCACCAATCAATGTTATTTTCTTTGAAACTTTGTATAAAAGTATCTTAGAAATAGAATTAAAAGATAAAATATAGAAACTTGGAAAATACCTGTGTTTCTTGAGACATCATAGATACAATGAGGAAGGATAATTACAGTCCAATATATTGACCTCATGTAAAGAGAAATGTCTCAAGGAGAAGGGAAATGGCCTGTCAGGTTGTCTAATATTCTGTTCACTGCGGGTGCTCAAAAGGGAGCATCAGTACCTGAGAGATAGCTTAGCTCTACAGAGCACTTCCTGCTCTGCAGAGGACCAGGTTCAATTACCAGTGTCCACATGGCAGCTCAAAATTGGCTGAAACTTCAGTTTTAGAGGACTTAATACCCTTGTCTTTCCTCTGTAAACTCCTCCACACTCGTGCATATATATCCATGTAGGATCATACATATACATGTAAATAATAAACTAAATGAATCTTTCAAGAGAGTGAAAATAGTTATTTTAACCTTTGTGACTAAGAGGAGTATGCAGGGGTATTTTATTTTCCTCAGTATGACAGATTGTCCACAAAATTGATTATATTGGCAAAAAACAATTAAAATAAGCAATATATTATGTGTCAACATTATTTCTGTATTATGCTAACAAATAGCCTTTGAGAATAGATTAAGTTTTCGCTCTTTGGCTACAATCCTGTATGATTTCTTTCTTTTTCGACAAGGGCCAAGGACAATTTGCTGCCACCATTTCTTCTGGATCACTTACCATTAGTGACCTATAAATATGGTGGAATCAGTAACTATTACCCTGTAGCAGCCAGGATTTTATGAGTCAAACTTCTGCCCCTCATCCCATCTCACCTGAGTCAAATGGAATGCCTCAGTACTCTTTGTGGCAACTTATATAGTTTGATGGCTTAGTTTGCCCAGTGGATAATTGGATCGCAATAATTCATACTTAATATTGTCCTACAAATGTCCTGTCCCTAGAATCCATTCATCACATGAACTTCCACGGTTAAAAAAAACCCTTAAGATACTGATGGTTTATCCTCATCAAAAATGATCACACAAATGTTCACATAAAGTGAGGAAATATTTCAGTGTCATTTTTACCTTTTCAGGAAAAAAAGAGTCTCAGTGCGATTGCAGGGAAGTGGGAAAATTTTTACCCATTCACTGCCATGTACCGTCCTGAAAAAAATTTTTTTTATTTTGGATCTGGATCTTTTCTCCTCTATAAATAAACCAGCAAACATATCTTATTGCCTTCATCTTTTTAAGTATGCACACCACAGTGTTGCTAAGGTTGCCTAGCAACCACAATATCATGGGATAGTAGAATTGTAAAGGCCAGAGAAATAAGCAGTTACATTGGCATACTTACAGTGAGAGGGAACATGCTGGCTTGGTCAGCTCCATGCTTTTGAGAGTTATAATAGTCATTGTGAAAATTGTGTGCCAATTGGATGAAAATACCCTTAGTCATCAAATCCTGCTGTATTGTCGTGTAGAGGAATATCATCCGGTGATTCCTACATAGTCATTCATCATATTATTTCCCAGGCTTCACAGTGATTTCCATGAGCAGCTTACTGTTAAAATAGATGTGTGTAAGAAAGATTCTAACAGATTCTTCGAGCATCGTTTTCCACCAAAGTATAACTAAAGACAGGATTCAGCCTGTGCTATTTTTCTGTGTCATGAATTCTCCTAGATCTGTAAATGAAGTTCAATTAATGTGGGATGTTTTCAGAGATTTTGTTAACATTTTATTCAACTTAAGGCAGGCAGCAAAATAACCCAGTTCATTTATGGTAGCCAGTGCTCAGCAATTATATGCTAATTGCATATATATCCAATTAATTTCAGTAAGAAAAAAATTTCCACATATAGTAAGGAAGAAATGTTTATGTTTTTTGGTCCAGAATCCAAATATTATAAACTAGATAGTTTTCCTGTCTTCTAATGAAGTTATGATCCATCCATACATATATACATATATTCATGCAGCTATCCTTTCACCCATTTATATATATTCCATGCATCTATTTGACCATTCTTCCACTCATTAATTCATTAAGTATTTATAGTTTGATGTTATTCACTGATGTAAGAATTAAGGAAAGAAAAATATAGATTTTGTGAAATAAATATCATTGCAGAAGTACACAGTCATTTGAGAATGCCTTTGGTGAGCTCTACATTGAACTGAATGAGGAGCTGCCACATGTTGTCACGTGTTCCGCATCATGAACAGTCAACAGCACACTGTAGTAAGAGAACGTAAAAAGTGCTGTCGTGTGTTTGCATGTGGATTCCAATGGGGGAGAGGTACTTACAATCAGGAGCTGCCGAAAATAGCCAATGTGACACATGCTGCTGGGACTGGCACCAGCTGAAAAGGGGTAGAAATACAGGCCACTGGGAACTAAATTCAGGCCGCGTGACTTAGAAATCAGTGGTTTTCACAAAATAAATAGAATCAATCAGTGTATACAAAACAGGTTAAATAAAGTATGCCAAGCATAAATAAAGAGCCTTAATTTTTTTGACATGTCCATTCTAATCTTCTGCGATTCTGCTATTCCTCACTCCTCCATTGATCTTTTACACCAAGGATGCTAACTGCTTACACAGAAAGATTCATTCCTCAGACAGCTTCGATACTTGACATTTGAGTTTCTCAGAGTATCAGAATAAGTGCTGCCATAGCTCTCATCAGTTCCAGCAAGGGATCTTCATAGTCTGTTAGCTTTCAGACCTCACATTCCTGCTATTGTAGGATCTCTACTGCTACACTTGAAATATGTAGCTGAAATCGAATCAGAAATGCATCAATATTACATATGGATTTTCTAAGAATAGTTTAACCATTTTTCTCTAGTACTATGCCTAGAAACGACATTTTAAAGATGTATTTTCATTATGTTTAATTATGTGTAGGTATTTGTCTGTGTGTTGGTATGGGCACAAAAGTACAGGAGTCACGGAGACAAGAAACATTGTATTGCTTGGACCTGGAGTCAGAGCTATTTGTGCCTGACATGGTTCTGATAATTGAACTTTGGTTCTCTAGAAGAGCAGCAGATGCTCTTAACCACTGAGCATTCTACCCAGCACAATATTTGATCCTTTATTGGTTGTTAGTAAAGTATCAGCAAGAAATATATATCATATTCAAATAGGAGGGCAATTAAGGAGATGCTAAGTGTGAGAACAGGCAGAGAAGCCTCAGAAACTTCTTAACTTCCTTAGGTTGGTAGAAATAACCTGATAACCCTTGCCCTTTAGAGGCAAGAGAGAAAAGGGATTCTTTAGATAGATGTCAGAAGTCCCTCTGACAGAAGTTACTGAAAGTCTTTTCTGTTTTAATTCCCCCCTTGGATTATGGCCACTTGTTTCAGGTGATTGGATTTGCATGATTCATATGATATTATGAAATTACTTGCACTGATTTTTCCTTTTTAAAAATGGGCTTGAGACCCGCGGGTCCTGGCCCGCAGCAGCTCTCTGCTCCCAAAACCCGTGGGAGAGAGACCTCACCGCCTGGTCAGGTGGGCACTCCTGAGGCTGCAGAGCGGAAGAGACCACCAACACTGCCCACCCCTGCCCACATCCCTGGCCCAAGAGGAAACTGTATAAGGCCGCTGGGCTCCCGTGGGAGAGGGCCCAGGAGAGGCAGGAGCCCTGCCTGAGACACCGCCGGAACCTGAAGGAAACAGACCGGATAAACAGTTCTCCGCACCCAAATCCCGTGGGAGGGAGAGCTAAACCTTCAGAGAGGCAGACACGCCTGCGAAACCAGAAGAGACTGCTCTCTGCACACATTACTGATTCCAGAGGAAAACACCAGAGGCCATCTGGAACCCTGGTGCACGGAGGCTCCCGGAAGAGGCGGCGCAGATCTTCCCGGTTGCTGCCACTGCAGAGAGCCCGTGGGCAGCACCCATGAGCGAACTTGAGCCTCGGGACCACAGGTAAGACCAACTTTTCTGCTGCAGGACCTGCCTGGTGAACTCAAGACACAGGCCCACAGGAACAGCTGAAGACCTGTAGAGGGCAAACTACACACAATACGAAAGCAGAACACTCTGCCCCCCATAACTGGCTGAAAGAAAACAGGAAAACAGGTCTACAGCACTCCTGACACACAGGCTTATAGGACAGTCTAGCCACTGTCAGAAATAGCAGAACAAAGTAACACTAGAGATAATCTGATGGCGAGAGGCAAGCGCAGGAACACAAGCAACAGAAACCAAGACTACATGGCATCATCGGAGCCCAATTCTCCCACCAAAACAAGCATGGAATATCCAAACACACCAGAAAAGCAAGATCTAGATTCAAAATCATATTTGATCATGATGCTGGAGGACTTCAAGAAAGACATGAAGAACTCCCTTAGAGAACAAGTAGAAGCCCATAGAGAGGAGACACAAAAATCCCTGAAAGAATTCCAGGAAAACACAATCAAACAGTTGAAGGAATTAAAAATGGAAATAGAAGCAATCAAGAAAGAACACATGGAAATAACCCTGGATATAGAAAACCAAAAGAAGAGACAAGGAGCTGTAGATACAAGCTTCACCAACAGAATACAAGAGATGGAAGAGAGAATCTCAGGAGCAGAAGAGTCCATAGAAATCATTGACTCAACTGTCAAAGATAATGTAAAGCGGAAAAAGCTACTGGTCCAAAACATACAGGAAATCCAGGACTCAATGAGAAGATCAAACCTAAGGATAATAGGTATAGAAGAGAGTGAAGACTCCCAGCTCAAAGGACCAGTAAATATCTTCAACAAAATCATAGAAGAAAACTTCCCTAACCTAAAAAAGAGATACCCATAGGCATACAAAGAAGCCTACAGAACTCCAAATAGATTGGACCAGAAAAGAAACACCTCCCGTCACATAATAGTCAAAACACTAAACGCACAAAATAAAGAAAGAATATTAAAAGCAGTAAGGGAAAAAGGTCAAGTAACATATAAAGGCAGACCTATCAGAATTACACCAGACTTCTACCAGAAACTATGAAGGCCAGAAGATCCTGGACTGATGTCATACAGACCCTAAGAGAACACAAATGCCAGCCCAGGCTACTGTATCCTGCAAAACTCTCCAATTAACGTAGGTGGAGAAACCAAGATATTCCATGACAAAACCAAATTTACACAATATCTTTCTACAAATCCAGCACTACAAAGGATAATAAATGGTAAAGCCCAACATAAGGAGGCAAGCAATACCCAAGAAGAGGCAAGAAACTAATCGTCTTGGCAACAAAACAAAGAGAAGAAAAGCACACAAACACAACCTCACATCCAAATATGAATATAACAGGAAGCAATAATCACTATTCCTTAATATCTCTCAACATCAATGGCCTCAACTCCCCAATAAAAAGACATAGATTAACAAACTGGATAGGCAACGAGGACCCTGCATTCTGCTGCCTACAGGAAACACACCTCAGAGACAAAGACAGACACTACCTCAGAGTGAAAGGCTGGGAAACAACTTTCCAAGCAAATGGTCAGAAGAAGCAAGCTGCAGTAGCCATTCTAATATCAAATAAAATCAATTTCCAACTAAAAGTCATCCAAAAAGATAAGGAAGGACACTTTATATTCATCAAAGGAAAAATCCACCAAGATGAACTCTCAATCCTAAATATCTATGCCCCAAATACAAGGGCACCTACATACGTAAAAGAAACCTTACTAAAGCTCAAAACACACATTGCACCTCACACAATAATAGTAGGAGATTTCAACACCCCACTCTCATCAATGGACAGATCATGGAAACAGAAATTAAACAGAGACGTAGACAGACTAAGAGAAGTCATGAGCCAAATGGACTTAACGGATATTTATAGAAAGTTCTACCCTAAAGCAAAAGGATATACCTTCTTCTCAGCTCCTCATGGTACTTTCCCAAAATTGACCATATAATTGGTCAAAAAACGGGCCTCAACATGTACAGAAAGATAGAAATAATCCCATGTGTGCTATCGGACCACCACGGCCTAAAGCTGGTCTTCAATAACAATAAGGGAAGAATGCCCACATATACGTGGAAATTGAACAATGCTCTACTCAATGATAACCTGGTCAAGGAAGAAATAAAGAAAGAAATTAAAAACTTTTTAGAATTTAATGAAAATGAAGGTACAACATACCCAAACTTATGGGACACAATGAAAGCTGTGCTAAGAGGAAAACTCATAGCACTGAGTGCCTGCAGAAATAAACAGGAAAGAGCATATGTCAGCAGCTTGACAGCACACCTAAAAGCTCTAAAACAAAAAGAAGCAAATACACCCAGGAGGAGTAGAAGGCAGGAAATAATCAAACTCAGAGCTGAAATCAACCAAGTAGAAACAAAAAGGACCATAGAAAGAATCAACAGAACCAAAAGTTGGTTCTTTGAGAAAATCAACAAGATAGATAAACCCCTAGCCAGACTAACGAGAGGACACAGAGAGTGTGTCCAAATTAACAAAATCAGAAATGAAAAGGGAGACATAACTACAGATTCAGAGGAAATTCAAAAAATCATTAGATCTTACTATAAAAGCCTATATTCAACAAAACTTGAAAATCTACAGGAAATGGACAATTTCTTAGACAGATACCAGGTACTGAAGTTCAATCAGGAACAGATAAACCAGTTAAACAACCCCATAACTCCTAAGGAAATAGAAGCAGTCATTAAAGGTCTCCCAACCAAAAAGAGCCCAGGTCCAGACGGGTTTAGTGCAGAATTTATCAGACCTTCATAGAAGACCTCATACCAATATTATCCAAACTATTCCACAAAATTGAAACAGATGGAGCACTACCAATTCCTTCTATGAAGCCACAATTACTCTTATACCTAAACCACACAAAGACCCAACAAAGAAAGAGAACTCAGACCAATTTCCCTTATGAACATCGACGCAAAATACTCAACAAAATTCTGGCAAACCGAATCCAAGAGCACATCAAAACAATCATCCATCATGATCAAGTAGGCTTCATCCCAGGCATGCAGTGATGGTTTAATATACGGAAAACCATCAACATGATCCATTATATAAACAAACTGAAAGAACAACACCACATGATCATTTCATTAGATGCTGAGAAAGCATTTGACAAAATTCAACACCCCTTCATGATAAAAGTCCTGGAAAGAATAGGAATTCAAGGCCCATACCTAAACATAGTAAAAGCCATATACAGCAAACCAGTGGCTAACATTAAACTAAATGGAGAGAAACTTGAAGCAATCCCACTAAAATCAGGGACTAGACAAGGCTGCCCACTCTCTCCCTACTTATTCAATATAGTTCTTGAAGTTCTAGCCAGAGCAATCAGACAACAAAAGGAGGTCAAGGGGATACAGATCGGAAAAGAAGAAGTCAAAATATCACTATTTGCAGATGATATGATAGTATATTTAAGTGATCCCAAAAGTTCCACCAGAGAACTACTAAAGCTGATAAACAACTTCAGCAAAGTGGCTGGGTATAAAATTAACTCAAATAAATCAGTAGCCTTCCTCTAAACAAAAAGAGAAACAAGCAGAGAAAGAAATTAGGGAAATGACACCCTTCATAATAGACCCAAATAATATAAAATACCTCGGTGTGACTTTTAACCAAGCAAGTAAAAGATCTGTACAATAAGAACTTCAAGACACTGAAGAAAGAAATTGAAGAAGACCTCAGAAGGTGGAAAGATCTCCCATGCTCATGGATTGGCAGGATTAATATAGTAAAAATGGCCATTTTACCAAAAAGCTTATCTACAGATTCAATGCAATCCCCATCAAAATACCAATCAATTCTTCAAAGAGTTAGACAGAACAATTTGCAAATTCATCTGAATAACAAAAACCCAGGATAGCTAAAACTATCCTCAACAATAAAAGGACTTCAGGGGGAATCACTATCCCTGAACTCAAGCAGTATTACAGAGCAATAGTGATAAAAACTGAATGGTATTGGTACAGAGAAAGACAGATAGACCAATGGAACAGAATTGAAGACCTGGAAACCACACACCTATGGTCACTTGATTTTTTGACAAAGGAGCCAAATCCATCCAATGGAAAAAAAGATAGCATTTTCAGCAAATGGTGCTGGTTCAACTGGAGGTCAACATGTAGAAGAATGCAGATCGATCCATGCTTATCACCCTGTACAAAGCTTAAGTCCAAGTGGATCAAGGACCTCCACATCAAACCAGACACACTCAAACTAATAGAAGAAAAACTAGGAAGCATTTGGAACACATGGGCACTGGAAAAATTTCCTGAACAAAACACCAATGGCTTATGCTCTAAGATCAAGAATCGAAAAAATGGGATCTCATAAAACTGCAAAGCTTGTAAGGCAAAGGACACTGTGGTTAGGACAAAATGGCAACCAACAGATTGGGAAAAGATCTTTACCAATCCTACAACAGATAGAGGCCTTATATCCAAAATATACAAAGAACTCAAGAAGTTAGACCGCAGGGAGACAAATAACCCTATTAAAAATGGGATTCAGAGCTAAACAAAGAATTCACAGCTGAGGAATGCCGAATGGCTGAGAAACACCTAAAGAAATGTTCAACATCTTTAGTCATCAGGGAAATGCAAATCAAAACAACCCTGAGATTTCACCTCACACCAGTGAGAATGGCTAAGATCAAAAACTCAGGTGACAGCAAATACTGGCGAGGATGTGGAGAAAGAGGAACACTCCTCCATTGTTGGTGGGATTGCAGACTGGTACAATCATTCTGGAAATCAGTCTGGAGGTTCCTCAGAAAATTGGACATTAAACTGCCTGAGGATCCAGCTATACCTCTCTTGGGCATATACCCAAAAGATGCCCCAACATATAAAAAAAGACACGTGCTCCACTATGTTCATCGCAGCCTTATTTATAATAGCCAGAAGCTGAAAGAACCCAGATGCCCTTCAACAGAGGAATGGATACAGAAAATGTGGTACATCTACACAATGAATATTACTCAGCTATCAAAAAACAACGACTTTTTATGAAATTTGTAGGCAAATGGTTGGAACTGGAAAATATCATCCTGAGTGAGCTAACCTAATCACAGAAAGACATACATGGTATGCACTCATTGATAAGTGGCTATTAGCCCAAATGCCTGAATTACCCTAGATGCCTAGAACAAATGAAACTCAAGACGGATGATCAAAATGTGAATGTTCACTCCTTCTTTAAAAGGGGAACAAGAATACCCTTGGTAGGGAAGAGAGAGGCAAAGATTAAAACAGAGACTGAAGGAACACCCATTCAGAGCCTGCCCCACATGTGGCCCATATATATACAGCCACCCAATTAGACAAGATGGATGAAGCAAAGAAGTGCAGAAGTGTAGATCGCTCCTGAGAGACACAGCCAGAATACAGCAAATACAGAGGCGAATGTCAGCAGCAAACCACTGAACTGAGAATAGGACCCCTGTTGAAGGAATCAGAGAAAGAACTGGAAGAGCTTGAAGGGGCTCGAGACCCCATATGTACAACAATGCCAAGCAACCAGAGCTTCCAGGGACTAAGCCACTACCTAAAGACTATACATGGACTGACCCTGGACTCTGACCTCATAGGTAGCAATGAATATCCTAGTAAGAGCACCAGTGAAGGGGAAGCCCTGGGTCCTGCTAATACTGAACCCCAGTGAACTAGACTGTTGGGGGAGGGCGGCAATTGGGGGGAGGGTGGGGAGGGAACACCCATAAGGAAGGGGGGGAGGGAAGGGGATGTTTGCCCGGAAACAAGGAAAGGGAAAAAAACACGAAAGGTAAAAAAGAAAAAAAAAAGAAAAAAATGGGCTTGAATGTCCTGGGGAAGTTGGAGTTCCTAAAACCATTTCATCTATTTGTGTAATCCAACGCAGAACATAAGATTCTAATTTTCTGTGGTTGTTTTATTTTTTTATTTCCTTGTTGACTTTCTCCTGGGAGCTCATAAACCTACGGAATAGTCTCACTGAACAGTGAAGGTACTATACAGTGTGACAGCAGCTCTACCAAATTAATATATGAAAAATTAAATTGGAAAGATTCATGTAAGACAGAAGTGTTGTCTGAGAGATATTGACATGGCAAAATGAGGTCAGGCAACTGCAAGCAATTGAGCAGAATAAAATCGATGAGAACACCAGAAAAGACTTTGCCATTTGATTCTGAGTGACATTTTTGTTTTTTCCCAGGGGAGTCAGAAATAGGTGAATTACTAACAAATTCCTTTAAACAAGTGTAACAAATCTCTCTTATACAATATGAAAGTACTTTTACTGTTAATGGTAGCATTGTAAATATGGTATCAAAGATAAAAATAGAATATTATCATGTGCTTATCAGTTCTTCTGAAATGAGAAAGAAAAATTTAGCAAGAAAGCAGGTGGCCCCACAGGATGCTTTGAGTAGTTCAAGTTGTCTAGTTTGATTCAAATGCTAAATAAAAACGATCATGGCATTTTTCTCATGTACATCAAAATTGAGATCAACTTTTGGAAATTTTCAGGTAAGTGTAGGCTTAGGATAGCAGGAAATAATAACAGAGGGTGATTGACAGATGACTAAGTAGTTAAAAGTGCCCACTATCCCTCCAGGTGATGCAGGTTCAATTCCCAGAAACCCTCTGTACCTCAAAACCTATGAACTCCAGTCTCAGAGGATCAAATGTTCCTGCTTTGACACCCACTGTTACCATCCATGCATGTCATACACAAACATGCACATAGCAAACACTCATATATAAACACGAGTGTGAACAGCACGTCCTCTGTTTCTAGACTATCAATTCTCACATGTGACTATTCCAAACTATGTAAATTAAGAATATCTGTATAGTTTGTTTTATAAAAGCCTACATGAAGAACATTATTTTACAGATACATACATGTATAATTAATATTATACATAAAGATTGTGGCATTAGCATATAACACAGAACATTTTTTCTCGAAGCTTATGGGCTGAAATCTTATTTATTGGTTTGTAGGAAGTACGGCATAATTGTGCACTGGTAGGTTGAGGAAGAGACAGTGAGAGGATTGGATGAAATGAGTGGTGAGTTGTGACACCTCTTGACTTCTTTTCTACTCACTCTTTACATGTTTATATTGTTTACATGTATGGCATTTCCTTCTTCTAGTCTGCTGTGGTTTGAATGGGACTTCCTACTACCACCTATCTACTATCTTTGAATTCAGAAATTGAAGCTTCTCAGCCTGAGAATAAGAAATTGGTCTCGGGGAAAGAATAATGTCATGAGAATTTTGCTGTTATAAATGGGGTTGTTTATAGTTCCCTATAAGGGCATGGCCTTTAAGGCAAAGGATGAGTCCTCACCAGCCACCAAATGACTTTCATTTTCATTTCGTACTTTCAAAACCTTGAACAATACATTTATTTTATAGTTTATAACTAACTCAGTCTGAGACAGGCTTTAGGAATAGAAACCTGAAACGTAAGCACTGAATTCAGTACTAAACTCTGTAATAAATGCCAGAAGATGTGGGAGTTAACTTTGCAGTTGGGTAACTGGTAAAAGAGTGGATGAGCCAGAGAAGTATTGCTGAAAAGGGCTGTGAAAGCAATTTAGTGAGAGCACAGGAGGGTAGGAAATCTGCTACCTTAAAGAGTACCTGCAAGGTCATGAATAGGATGCTGGTGGTAGATGTGTGGAGGGTAAAGGTCTTGTTGATGGCATTCCAATGGCAATGAATAGCACTTCTTTTTTCTATTGGTTATTTTATTTGTTTTCATTTCAAATGTTATCCCTTCCCAGTCTTCCCTCAATAACCACCCCCATCCTCTCCTCCCTCCTCATGCCTCTATGAGGGTATTCCGCTGCCCACACATTCCTGCCTCAGGGACCTAGCATTCCCCTGTCCTTGGTTATCAAGCCTCCATAGGACCTAGGGGCTCCCCTCCCAGTGATGCCAGTAGCACTCTTAAAGCTGAATAAAAGGCAACTCTTGTACAGCAAAGAACTTGTGAGTGATGATATAAGGTACTTGGTAAAAAGGAATAACTCACAAAGGCTTGTAGGAATATCATCTCCTCCCATGATTTCTTGTAGTACAAAATCAAGAAGTAAGAACTTATTTACAGGAAAAATTTACAAGCCAAAGGAAGCAGAACTTAAAGATCTTGAAAATACTCAATCTGCTTTGCATTTCTTATAACACATAAGATAGCATACTTGAGAAAGAGCACCCAAGCTATACGTCAAAAGTCCATAAGGATAACATCTGTGGTTTTCAGGAAGATGAAAGATGTGACCAAAAGGGCCATTTGGAGAGTTTTTATTCTGACACTCACTTCCCAGCATTCCAGGGCTTTAATGCAAGCATTTTGAAATGAGAGATTCCAGGCTTTTCCATGAATTTGGGACTTGCTGCTAGGTACCCCTCTAAGCTTCTTCCTGTACATTAGCAATACAATCATCAAATGTCCTACATAGTTCGGTTTGACAAGGTGTATATATCAGTGATTGCTTCTTTGGAGGGCCTAGGTATTAAACTGTGTGTTTGTCTACATACTACAAATGCCTAGGAGTGCAAAGTAAAGGAGCTGTGGGAGATTGATTACTCCAACCTAGATTTCATTAAATGCCCTATGTAGATTCAAACGCTAGGAAATCAACACTAGAACCTCGTTTGATAGGCCATTGAAAATGAGTTGTTCCTGAGACCACTGAATCATGGAGTCATCAACTTGGACATCGTTACCAAGGTAAAGGTAGGCAGGCACCATCACCAAAGTGATGGACATTAGGGACACATCCACTGCCACAGTGACTCAAGAAGGTGACACAAAGAGTCAGATAAGAG
Organism: Rattus rattus; assembly: GCF_011064425.1. Lineage (NCBI taxonomy): Eukaryota > Metazoa > Chordata > Mammalia > Rodentia > Muridae > Rattus > Rattus rattus. Next base: position 114,329,409 of record NC_046159.1, read on the forward strand.
TATTCCACAGACCACATGAAGCTCAAGAAGAAGGACAACCAAAGTGCTGATGCTTCAGTACTTCTTAGAAGGAGGAACAAAAATATTCATAGGAGGAAATACGGAGACAAAGTTTGGAGGAGAGACTGCCCCACCTGGCGATCCAGCCCATATACATACAGCCAACAAGCCCAGACAATATTAGGGATGCCAAGAAGTGCATGCTGATAAGAAACTGATAGCTGTCTCTGAGGCTCTGCCAGAGATAATGACAAATACAGAAGCTGATGATCATAGCCAACCATTGAACTGAGAACAGATCCTATTGGAGGAGTTAGAGAAAGTATGGGAAGAGCTGAAGGGGCTTTAACCCCTAACCAACCAAGAGCTCCAGGGACTAAACCTCTACCCAAAGACTACATATAGATAGACCCATGACTCCTGCTGCATATGTAGCAGAGGATGGCCTTGTGGGAGTGCCATTGGGAGGAGAAGCCCATATTCCTGCCAAGAGTAGACCACCAGTGGAGGGAATGTCACAGCATGGAGGTGGGAAGAGGTGGGTGGATGAGTGGGGGAATACCCTCAGAAGAAGGTGGAGGGAAATGGGATAGGGTTTTTGGACCAGAAAGTAGGAAAAGGGATAACATTTGAAATGTAACAAGACATCAATTAAAAATTAAAGCATTCAGTGTTTGCCCTGTTGGGGTTTGGACTTAAGAAATATTGTATCTTTTACCTTTCTCATTTATCCTAGTTACAATATGCCTGCATCACTGTTGTTATTATGGATACATGTAACTTGGTGATCTTATAAGCTCTCATTTGGGGAGCAGTTTGCCTTAGAATGAAGAGTGCCTTGAGTCTCACTAAAATATGTTTGATCCTATTTTAAGACAAGAATCTGAGATTAAGACTTTGACTTGATGCGGGTTATCTAAGATACGAGAAGAAATTGATATAGGATGTTTGTGTCTTGGTTTTTACAAAAGCAAGAGCAGGAGATGGGTTACAATGGAGATTGAGCACCTCTGACTGCCTGATTTGTACTTTTGGATGCAACATGGCACACTAAGCAGTGGGGGATTTTTGGAGATAGCTATGTCACAAGAAAGATCTTCCATTATAGAATGAGATTATTGTCATTATATAAAGGTCCAAGGAATGCTGGTAAGTGAACACTTACAGAATGTTCCAGATAGACACAAATAGGACACTTTAAAAGGTTGAGCTTGCATTTCCCAGCCTTAGCCATTCATGTACCTCTATTCAGTCTACTTAATTTGTTAGATTAGACAGAATAGACCAAACCAAACTTGCTGCAACATGTAAGGTACACAAAAAGAATAAGAAGTTGCCTTTCTTTTGCCCGATGTGCATGTTATTCTGGAATAATGATGGGCCCATATGGATTAAATGAATGAGGAAATGTCAGTATCTTTTTTTTCTTTTTCTTTTTC